>NC_048235.1:19553074-19567913 GCF_002007445.2 Ailuropoda melanoleuca | reverse complement strand
GTGGGCTGTCTCTTAGTTTTTTTGACTGTTTCCTTGGCTGTGCAGAAGCTCTTTATCCTGATAAAGTCCCATAAGTTCATTTTATCTTTTATTTCTCTTGCCTTTGGCGATGTGTCGTGAAAAAGGTTGCTCTGGCCGATGTCATAGAAGTTGTTGCCTATGTTCTCCTCTAGAATTTTGATGGATTCCTGTCTCACATTGAGGTCTTTCATCCATTTGGAGTTTATTTTTGTGTATGGTGTGAGAGAGTGGTCAAGTTTCATTCTTTTGCATGTAGCTGTCCAATTTTCCCAGCACCATTTATTGAAGAGACTGTCTTTTTTCCACCGGATGTTTTTTCCTGCTTTATCAAAGATTAGTTGATTGTGGAGCTCACTTCATCTAAGGTCATATACTTTATAAGTGAATCTATTGCCACATAGTGCATGTTAGAGAGCATCACCATTTGTTATTTTGTATCAGGATCCTTTCGATGATACTTAGCATGTCAACTGATTAAGAGAAACTTCTTATTTTTTAAAAAAAGATATAGTGGGTTCTTTTTCACTGAATAACAGTATGCTTTTGATGCAAATAGCCTCCAAACATAAATTTTCCTCCTCCCAAAAATCTACACCCAAGTATTCATTGTGCTTCCTCCCTTATTTAATTCAAGATTGTAAAATGTCACTTTCTGCAGGGAAATGTTCCTATTCAAACAGTAACCCATCATTTTAAGTTCCTTGACTCAACTTTATTTTCTCTCTTATAGCACTTCTCAGGATCTGAAACTATAGCATTTATTTGTTAACTTAGTATAGCCTCCCTCCTCTACTAGGATAGAAGCTCCATGGGGAAGAAACCTAAAAACTGCTTGGAACATTGCAGATGTTTGATAAATATTTCCTGAATAAATGAACGGAATAACAGAAAAGAAAAAACAGTTACATTAAATCTGCAAGTCTGGTTTTTTTTTCCCCCAGTTGCTTCTACAGGAGTAGTTTTAGAAAATCAGCTTTAATTTTTTTTTCTTAAGATTCAGTTGATATTTAGAGCAATATATTTTGCAAAGACAATATTTATTGGTGTGGAAGACTGAATAATGGCCCTTCAAAGATATATACCTCTTAATCCCCAGAATCTGTGAATATGTCATCTTACCTGGCAAAAAGAATTTTGAAGATATGATTAAGTTAAGAACCTTGAGATGGAAGATTATTCTGGATTATCTAGGTGTATCCAATATAATCACAAAGACTCTTATTTATAACAGGGAGACAGGGTTTGAAGACATAAACATGAGAAGGCAACAGAAGCAAAGAGAAGGAGAGAAAGATTAGAAGGCGCTCTGCTGCTGGACTTGAAAGATGGAAGAAAGTGGATACCCCCAAAATGTGGGCGGTCTCTAGAAGTTGGCAAAGGGAAGGAAATTGATTCTCCCCTAGAGTCTCCAGAAGGAATCAGTTCTTCTGCCATCTTGACTTGAACCCAGTGAGACTGATTTTGACCTTCTTTTTTTTTTTTTTTAAGATTTTATTATTTATTCGACAGAGATAGAGACAGCCAGCGAAAGAGGGAACACAAGCAGGGGGAGTGGGAGAGGAAGAAGCAGGCTCATAGCAGAGGAGCCTGACGTGGGGCTCGATCCCATAACGCCGGGATCACGCCCTGAGCCGAAGGCAGGTGCTTAACCGCCGTGCCACCCAGGCGCCCCTGATTTTGACCTTCTAACCTCCAGAACTGTAAAATAATAAATGTGTGTTGCTGTGAGCCACTAAATTTGTGGTAATTTGTCACAGCAGTTACAGGAAACTAATACAATTGGTAAACTATTGTTAAATTATTGATTATAGGAGATATTTCCAAGGCTTTCTTGATAGGATTATTTTCTTGAAGTTCTGGATTTTTGGAAAAGAACAGTATGAGAAAATAATCTTTATGAAGTCTACATATAGTGTATTTTCTTTCTGGAAATATTACATTAAATGCTAGCTGGATATTGGCCAGAAATAGAGTAAAAGTCTAAAGAATCTTGTTCCCTTTGATCGAGGTATACAAGATACAAAACTTTCTTAATCTTGGTACAAATTTTATCAGAGGTCCTCTGGTAGTTTGCTAGGGCTTCAGTAACAAAGTACCATAAATTGAGTTGCTTAGAACAAAGAAATAGATTGTCTCACAAGTCTGGAATCCTAGCAGTCCCAAATCAAGTTGTCTGCAAGGCCATGTCCCATTGAACGCTCTAGGGAAGAATTTGTTGCAGGCATCTCTCCTAGCTCCTGGTAGCCCCAGACATTCTTTGGCTTATAGATGAATCACTCAGTCACATAAACATCTCCCTGTGTCTTCATATTTACTTCCCTTTGTGTGTCTTTCTCTATGTCCACATAGCACTTTGTTTTTAAAGATTTTATTTATTTATTTGACAGACAGACAGCCAGTGAGAGAGGGAACACAAGCAGGGGGAGTGGGAGAGGAAGAAGCAGGCTCATAGTGGAGGAGCCTGATGTGGGGCTCGATCCCACAACGCTGGGATCACGCCCTGAGCCAAAGACAGACGCTTAACCGCTGTGCCACCCAGGCGCCCCCACATAGCACTTTTTTTATATGAACACCAGTTATATTCGATTAGGATCCACCCTAATGATCTCCTATTAACTTGGTTACCTCTGTAAAGACTGATTTCAAATAAGATCACATTCTGAGATACTGAGGGTTAGGACTTCAACCTATCTTTTGGAGGGGAACATAATTTAACCTAAAGTGTTACAGTTTGGATTCAGAAAAAGTAGGATCCAAGAATGCTACAACCTCAATACCATAAAAAAACTAACTTACACTCATTTTCAAAGAGCTGTGACGTATCAGTACATGTGGCATCTAAGTAAGGAAATACTTATATATTTATCTATGACCATAAAGGCATATACAATATTTATTTCTAGTTCTCATCCTATTCCAGGACATGATTTATATAATTTTAAAAAGAGAAACATTGTGTAAACTTAAATTTTAGTATTTCAATTTATTTCTTTTAAATTAGGAAAAGAAAGGAAAACTTGAGGCCAATTTTATTTAATTTCATTCAATAAATCATGAGTCATTCTTTCTTCTCTTTTATTGTTTTAAAAGATTTTCTATATTTATTTGACAGAGAAAGAGAGAGACAGAGAACAAGCAGGGGTAGTGGCAGGCAGAGGGAGAAGCAGGATCCCCGCTAAGCAGGGAGCCCAATGCAGGACTCGATCCCAGGCCCCTGGGATCATGACCTGAGCCACTTAACGACTGAGCCACCCAGGTGCCCCTATGTGTCATTCCTTCTTTTAAATACATAAATTTAAATTATAGTTTCAGATATAATGAGTAAGTAATAATCACAATGGTTGTTATAGTCAATTTGCAATGGTAAAAATATCAGATGATCGGAAGGAAGCTGAACTCATTTACAATGATGAATAAAGTCATAACAATGATCATTTCTGAATATCACATTCTGTTATCCAACATTTGAGAATAGTAATGACTGTCACATACTTACTGTGACAGGCTTTTATAGCTATTACCACCTATAGTTACAGACTGTTAAAATTCCTATTTTAAATCAAGAAAACTGACACAGAGGAAAGTTAATAAATCTACTTGGATTCTATAGATTATAAGAGCTAGTGGGAGGACTGGAATTCACATATGATGCCAGAGCTTATATTTTTAAACACTATGGCATATTGGTTCCCATAGTTAGGAATGAAATTCCTGCATAACTACACATCTTTTATAGGAGTTCTGGAAACTTTGGTGAGAATAGAGTTATATGCTTTGGACACATACCCACACAAATGCCAGGAGTCTCCAAAGTCCTTCTGACCCGCTCCCCTTCTTTTCTTATTTAATGAAAGAAAAGTGTAACATGATGGCAGAAGATACCTGGTAGGATTGTCGAGGTCCCAAACTGGGGAAAACCCAAAATATAAACTACTTGTTTCAATGATAAAGGTTGAAAACTTTATTCACACTACATATAAAACAATAATTTTCATCTCATGACACTGTGTGCCTTGAACTTATCCACTTAAATCACAGTAGACTATTAACCTATGGGCAAGCTATGTGCCAACGTTATCCTTGTAAACTCTCTTCTTGGAAGTATGAGTGTTGTCTGAGGAGAGCTGAACTAACCCGTCACCCTTGTATTTGGGCAGCTAAATATCAGGTGATAATTTAAAGTCATTTATGAAACCTCTAAAAAGTAAGGTTTGTTCATGGTTGTATTATAGCTACAGTTCTTATAATTTGGCAAGTTTGATTTTTTTAAATATCAAAAAAATCACAATTTGAAGTATTAAAAAATGTAGGCTACAAAAATTAACACCTCTTTATTACATAAATCATGGTATAAAATTGAATGATTAAATCATCAGCTACTGAAATTCAAATTAATAAATATTAAATGAGCTATGAAATCCAAAGTTTTGTGTCTTTGATAGCAAAAATGAAATATGTTCATATGTGTGTGTATGTGTGTATACGGAGGCTATAATATTGCATCCTTTTCTAATTAAAAATCTAGCAGTTGCATTTTTATTTATCTTTGTTGAGATTTCTGGTCATGAAACTACAATAATACTGAACAAGATCAGTACATCTTAGCAAGACCCAGTTAGCAACAGGCTTAGAAAGGAACTGTGTTTTTGTTATTTACTTCATAATAAATCTAAGTATTTTGCTGAAGCATATTTAACAATATTTAACATATTTAACAATAGCTGAATTATTTCTTTTCTTTTTTCTTTTTTTTACAGAGAGAGCGCATGCAAGCAGGGAAGGGCAGAGGGAGAGGGAGAGACTTTTTTTAAAGATTTATTTATTTATATGAGAGAGAGAGAGAGAGAGCACGTGGTGGGGAGGAGCAAAGGGAAAGGGAAAGACAGATCCAAGCAGATTCCGCATGGAACAGGGAGACCAACATGGCACTCAATCTCACAACCCTGAGATCATAACCCTGATCTGAACCCTGAGCTGAAATCAAGCCACACACTAATGGACTGAGCCACCCCAGGTGCCCCTATCTGTATTATTTCTTAAAAGAATTCAACCACATAAAAGCATGTTAACTATCAAATTCTCTACTTGTATTTTAATGACAATGTGTCAGACTTAGAAAAAAAAAGCTAATCCAATGTATTAAGATTAGGTGTACAAAGGATTTAAATGACACAAATATTTCTCTAACTATGAAAGTAGATCATATTTTGGCAAATTAAAAAAATAAAAATTATAAAATATAAATTAAAAAATATATAAAATATAAAAATTATAAGATCAAAAATTCATTTCAGAAAAAAGTTTTACATAGTCACAATATCTTACGTTATAAAATGAAAAGTTGACTTTGTATAAATTTATTTTAAAACAGTTTTCTTTTCTTTTTAAATTTTATTTATTTATTTGTCAGAGAGAGTGAGCACAAGCAAGATAGGTGGCAGGCAGAGGGAGAAGCAGGCTCCCAGCTGAGCCAGGAGCCTGTTGTGGGACTTGATCCCAGGACCCTGGGATCATGACCTGAGCCCAAGGTGGACATTTAACTGACCGAGCCACCCAAGCATCCCTATAAATTTACTTTAATCAACTGACTGTCAGTTAAAAATGACTTAAAAGGTCCCAGCATTGATGATATCAAATCAACTGATATTATTTAAACTGTAATGAGTACTTCTAGAACACTGTTTAAATGATACCAAATAAAAATATTATAAGAATAAAAATATAAAATTTAAAAATAATTTAAAATAAGAAGCATATACACTGAAGATTACTTGCACAGCTAGACATGTGCTCAAAACTCTAATCACTTAAGGAGCTAAATAAATATTTAATACATTATCAAATAAAAAGTTATTTCTAGAATGTATGGGAAAGTGACTGTGTTACCAAATAATTTAAAAGTTGAATGCATTTTTAAATTTTAGAGTAAAAGTGATTCTTGATGATATAATTTGCTGAAATTAGAATCAGAGGTATGTTTGGGCCAGATGCCAGTAAGCACAAACAGGCATCTTTATTATCTCCAGACTACTCATCACCGTCTACCTTGATCTTCTTCCCTCAGCTCCTCAGTGCCCAGTGACAAGATTCGCCACTACACCTTGGTATGGCCATAGGGTAGTTTACAATCAGTATCCACTCAAACGGGTCAATACCTATGTCAACTGTTAAACATTGTTAAATATTTTGAATATCACTATTTTCAGTGTTCTTAGAGCCATCTCTGATACCTCTTTTCACAAGCTATTCACAGAAAATATCACCCTGACATCTAAATAAAAGATAAGGTTTAATCTGTTTGTCTCTTGTGATGTTTGAATTTTCATACAGACCATTCTTCATTTAAGCCAAAGTAAGCCTCAAACTCTCTGCTTCATGTTTCCAAAAAGGGACTTCCACTTGACTTTGGCTGGCTCTTGGTTTCTCCCTATGATCCCTGTTCACTCCACCTTGGAGAACTTACTCCTCTAATTGGTGGGCTAGGACAAGGAATCAGATATGCTCATCGCAGTATTTTTTCTTCTGCATTTTATGGATCTAGGCTGTTTGGTTCACTGGTATAAGCCCCTCAATTTAGAAATTTGCCAGGATTATAGGATGAGCTCAATAAGTATTTGCTAAATAAACAACAAAGCATATGTTATGTAAACTGCATACCATGGGTCAAATATTAACATGCCCATTTGGTCAAAGATCTATACCCATATTCCACACAAAGTTTGTCAGTAGTTAAGTAAATAATGTCATGCCCATTTCTATATCATTGATCCAACTCTAATAGCCTTAGAATTCAGATAGGAATAATGAGTATTATTTGTTACATGCCCCAAAACCCATGAAATAAAATTGAGAGGAAAATACAATGAGCTAAACATAATAGAGTATTTTTTAAATGAAGGATATTTAAAAATAGGATATTTTGTTTCGAGTGTATCCAGGCTCAATGCAAAAATTTTAACAGAGGATATATACTTAATTGAGAGGATGTAGAGGTGATCCCAGGACCAAATGCAGAACTGGTCTAGATACATCAGTCGGTGTCTAGTTACCAAAGCAGGAACCACGCCAGATATTTCAAGTAGAGGATTTAACACAGAGAACTGCCTACAAAACTTTTGGAAGGGCAAAAGAAGCAGAATGAAGATCTTTGATGAGACCCCCACTAATATGCTTGTGACCCTGTCACTTGAAAGTTGCTCGTGGAGCCCACAGTCACCTCCCCATGATGCTGTTGCTGCCACAAGGGGGACCACAAAAGCAGAAAGAAAAAAAAGAAACAACTTTTTCTTCGCTCTGCAATCTCCTACCAGTACTTTCAATTGGTTCAATCTTACTGGAAACCCACTGGGAAGGAGGCATGGGAAGACGGCTTTGCATACTTTCAGCTTCCATACAAAGAGGGACAAAGAAACGTTGGAGTGAAGCTAAGAGACAGGAGACAAGTAACTGGAACACCAGGTAATGTATTTGTTAGAAGATTTTTAAAGATGTAAGAGAAATTTGTTGCAAGATAAAAACTCTCACTATTAAACCTTCTAGAAATTGCTATATCAAATAACTAAGGAAATTTAGAAGTAAATTATAAACAGTTACCCATACTATCAAAAATACTAGCGTTAAACTACAGTTTTCAAAGTATAGATAACAAATGTATTTAGAGTTCTACATGGATGGAACTAACTAGAGAATTAAGAAATGCTAAACTACATTTATAACCATAATTCAGAATCAAAAACGATTTCTGTGGAAACTCTGGAAAGACTTCAGGAGATCAAACTCAACATGCATTTGTAGGTGAGCTAGAATTTGGTTTAGATTAATAAGATAACATAAACAAAATGGACTAAACTGAGGTAACATGTTTATGAGGAATACGGAAGAAGTAAAGTGAGAAAAATCAGTCTTACCAAAAGGTTTAAATATTAGAATGGGGTCAGATTATGAGGGACCTAACATTATACTCAAAGTTGTGGAAAAGAACAGAGCACTGAGGGAACATGATGAATATAGGTTCTTTTGAAATTTACTTTGTTAGATTTTATTCTACAGTCTACCAACTGAGAAAGGCTGAAATTCCATTCTCCACACCCATCTATGAGGAATGATCAATCTAAAATATGTTGGGAAGTTTGGGGAGTCTTCTGAATCTTGCTTGGGGTATCACTCTGAGTGGTCTTTGCAGCAACATTCAATGCTCTTGACTTTTTCTGACTTCCTTTTTCCATTCATACATATTGTCCTTTTCCCAATTCCATCACACTATATAACTGATAGATAGTGGTATAATATTAATATCAACAGTAGTTAACACAGACAACTCTTGGAGTCAATACAGTATCATGGTTAAGGGAATGGATGATGAAGCCAAACTGCATGAGTTCAAAACAAACTCAAGACTTACTACTCCTGTGACCTTGGATATGTTATTCAAACTTCTCTTTGCTGCAACAGTACAATGAAGTGATGTAGAATTTTCATTCCTAGATTGTTGTCAGGATTAAAAGCACTGACAATACATTAAGCACTTAAAACAGGGTCTGACACATGCAACATTATATGTGTTAACTTTATTTTCTCCATTATCTTCAGTATATGGCTCCTAACCAATGCGTAAGTATTCCATTTTGACAGAAGCACCACTATCTCTTATGGCAGTTCATTTTATTTTGGACCACTAAAATTGAAAAATCTTTTTAATATATTTATTCATATTGGATACCCCATGATTTCTAGCCATTGTTCCTATTTTTGCCCTTGAAGCTACCTAGAATTAGTGTACCACATTCTCTCTTTCATATGGTAGCCTTTCCTAGAATGGGAGAGAAATAGCTTCCTCCCTCCAAATTCTTCTATTTTGCACATCATTAATATCACAGTTCTTTTGATTATTTCTCATATGATATATTTCTTAGACCCTCATGAAGCTTACCAATAATCTTACAAAGATTACTTGCCTTTGCATCTGTTTCCATTAGCCAATATCTTTCTTAACATTCAGGTAACATTTGCATTTTCATCTCCAAAGTGTGCTGGGGAACTCTCAAATGGCCAATGAGGCAGACATAATTGGACAGAGGGGACTTCTACCACCCATCAGTCATCTGCTTAAGTAATATGCCTCTGTATGAAACTCTGAACTTGTCACCATCAAATTATTTCTTTAGAGGTAATTCTCAAAATTATCTCTCTTTCTTGGACTAATAAGCTGGGTGGAGATGATCCCAGAAGAAAGGGAGAAAGGGACCATATCAGCCCTCCTATTTCATCACTGCCACCTCCACTTCTCAGAATTCATATTCTGCAAATTTTAAGCTATAAACTTTAAAAACTTATCCTGCTATGAAATAATTAACATTCATAAAGGTTATGAGCTGCACAGTAGCCACACATTAAAAATTATAACATGTATTAATTTAGCTGAATGCCTTGACAGGGTCAAGTATTTTTAATGTTTTTACATAGATCCTCTTAGAATGCTAAGCTATTATTTAATAAAATTTTGTTAAAACCTGAAATCTGTCAACTCTTTTTTCCTACAGTATCATATTTTACATTAGCAATTTTTGTTTTTTACATGGACTACAAGTCAGCATTCTCCAAGACTGAAATTATATGTATTTTAAAGTAAATGTTACCAAAAATACAAACGTTTTCCATTACTTGATATATGTCGTTATATTTTATAAACATATACTACCTCAAGAGAATTCATAGAAAAATATTGTTAATAGTAAAACCAAAATTCACTCTGAAAAAGTCATTAATTAACTATGTATTATTCTATGAAAAGACAATGGCAGGTAGAGTCAATGCCATATGAGAGATGTTCTTGACCTGTGGTCCTTGGGAAGCTCATCCTTTCAGGCATCAAGGTAAATTGTCATATGCACTACAAACCAACATTCAGATTTAGATTAAACCTGCAGGGTCCACATCACCATTTATCCCCTTGACAAATCCTTGCTGCTGATAGAACAATAGAACTTTATGGCCCATTTCTTGAATAATATATTTGAGCTTGTTTTATGTGTACCTGCCTTAAGTTGCTGATCCCATGAAACTGAAAGCTGACTATATTGTATTGTCAAAGTTTTGAAGTTACACGTTTTCCTAATTGGATTTGTTGATTTATCACTAACAAAGATGAAACTTTCTACTTCAGCCACTTTATCTGGGTTTTAAAATTGCTTCAATCTGGAAGCAGACTGCATGAGTTTGATAAAAGTACTTGACATCCATTTAACCACAAAAATATTAACTTGATAGAAATGAAACAAGCAAAGAAAATGATACAGTCTTCTTTAAACTCTAGAATAAAATTATGGAAATTTCAGCTGTGAGCAGAAAACCAGATCTCAGCAACTGCTATCTAAATTGTCTCAGAGTACAGAGTCACTTTTACAACTAACTTCCTATCAGGATAGTATAATTCCCGGTAATCAATGTAACGATATTTTTAAGTATATTGAAAAATAGTTATATAATTAATATTTTATAATAATTAATATTCTAATAGGAAATAAAAAAATAACCCCTAAAGCCTATTGAGAATATTTATAAAATCTAAAAATCTCATAGAAGGCAATTGGAAATGCTTTACTTTTTGAATCTTTATGAGGAAGAAGAGCAGTCTCCATAATTTCCTCCCCAAATTTTATTCTATAATTCCTAGCTAGACTAGAGAACAAAGATGGTTGACTAATTTTCCATTTAAGCTTCTATTAGGTGGTGAGCATTTCATATATATTACTGATTTATTTAATAAAATGTTTGTTGCTTTGTTGATACACTTTTATTTTTGATGTTTGCTATACACACCCATTTGGAAATGTGAGTCTATCTTACCCAAAGTAAATAAAAACAAGACATTTTCATATTTGAAAAGTGTGAGTGTGCCTTTGTGTCCTAGAACCTACTCGTGATACTGTCTCCTCCAAATGAGCATTGCTGCTGACAAAGAGAATGATAAATCCCAATAACCACATAATAATACCTGTCCAAGTGAAGAAAAAAGCTTAAGTTCGACAATCAGTGTTTAGTCAAAAGACAGAAACAACATTTTGAAGTAGGGTCTCTTTAACTAAAAGTAGTTTTAAAATGTGGCTATTCTTTAGAAGTAACATGAATTCATACTTGTGTCTCCTGAGTATTTTCTTGATTTTCTTCCATACAAATAATATAATGCAACAATATCATTTCATCATTTGGAGCGTTAGAAATAAGCAAGTAGATTATACAGCAGGTAAAATCACTAGAGAAAGCAACTTGGCCAGGGCAGTACAGGAGGAAATAGGTTCTTGCCTTGGACCTGTGTATGTCTAGGAACCCATACTGTGTGCCATATTGAGATGCTTCTATTAGCACCAAAGGAGCTAAGTAACTTATATAGAAAATGTAGAAGCTTATTAATATAAAGTAACAGAATTGGCTGCTTCTCAAAAGTCATTTCATTATAGAAGGAATGACCCAATAGTTATCCTAATTTTTCACTTCAAAGGTCAAGTTCCAAAAAAGGTTGACACAATAACCGTCATCCCCAAATCACTTTTTAAACTTTTGTTAGGGTATTCAAAGTATGTTTTGAGCTCTTGTTTTCCAAATTCTAGTCAATATCCACAGGGAATGGCTGTTGGGTGGGAAAAAAAAATGAAACAAAAGGCACTTTGGTGGGAGTGGGAAGAAGAGGAACAAAAGAAACAGATTCATTTAGCAGACAGCTACCAAGGCCCACAGTCTGTCTTTTCAAGCCACACTGATCCTAACCATTTCAAAACCAATATATTTGGCTTGAAGAGAGAGTAGATAATCTGAAGAATGTTTGCGGTATTCAATAAAGAGATGGGTGCTTTTTATAAAGCCACAGGCACACGGAATACTGAAGTCATTTCAAAAAAAAAAAAAATCCAACTGCTGGAATCCTACACATTGAAGTTGGCATTAAGGGTTGTCATACAGTCCAAAATTTGTTTTATGTAGGGATGAGAAAGTAAGGTTTTTAGCCCTCTTTTTCCAAAAACAACACAAACGATTGTCCAACATAAATATCTCTGCCAGGAGGCTGACAAATGTTGCCTTTGCTTCGTTTTTGCAAATTTGGAATAGAATAAGGAGAATGTGGCCTCAGATTACCTACCCCTTTGTCTTGGCACTATAAATGAATTGTTAAGAAGTAGACGAGCCAATTGCAAAAACAACAACAAAACCCCAAAGTTAAAACAAATATTATAAATACTGATTGCAATCAGAGAAATAAAAGAAGTAAATCAATCAACATTGTAATTTATCATTCATGTAAAACTAATCCATAGGAAAGATAAAATCTAAGCTTTCAATATTGGATACTTTGTAGGGGAGGGATTTTGAAATCTGCATATAAAATACTCAATCTTCCAAAATGGTCTCCTTTTCCTTTATTCACTGCTTCACACCCAATATTCCCTTCTTTTATATTTTAGGGAAATTATTAAGTTTAAAATATCTAGTGTTCTTGGGAATAACCAGTTAAGTTAGCCCTGGTCATCTATATTTGGCTAGGTCCATGTAGCAGTTGGCAACTGAAGTGACCAGGATGCTTCTAATTCTAATTCTCTGAGCTTCTAAGAATAGGAAAATTGTTTGTATAATACTGTTATCACAGTCTTTTGTCCAAATTATTTCTGGCACATGGAAGACTCCTACTCTATAATCAAGATCAATGTTCATCATGAAAGCTTCCTCGATTTACCCAGACTTTTCTCCTATATACAAACATCCTCATAACAATTCAGATAGTTAATATATTTCAGATCATTCTTTTTTACTTTATTTCATTTACATTAATATGTATTAGTGAAGGGGAAACAGTTTGATTTTCCTACTTGGCTCTTCCATTTTGGTACCTCCTTTGGCATATCCACACAATGCTAGTCCATAGGTAATGCTCAAGTTTTGTCCTCTTTGCTCTCTCAGCAAAGTTTATAACATAAGACTGAGCCTTATGCATACCCAATTGATTCTTATGTTAATGGTACACCTGGTACATCTGCTGCTCATTTGATAGTTTCTTTTAAAGTAATCAGGGAGACAAACCATGAAAGACTCTTAACTCTAGGAAATGCTGAAGAATGCTGGAGGGGAGGTGAGTGGGGGATAGGGTAACTGGGTGGGGCATGATGGAAGGCACGTGATGTAATGAACACTGATGAATTATTGAAGTCTACATCTGAAACTAATGATGTACTATAAGTTAGTTAATTGAATTTAAATTTAAAAAAAAATAAAACAAAGTTAGTTTTGACCATTCCAAAGATGTTTGAGGAAGAGGAAATCATACGGTGGGGATGCTTTAGTTGCAGTTTTCAGCATGATGATTTAGTAACTTGTTTTTCTTGTCTCTGTTATTAACAAAAGCTCATAGGCTTACTGTTTGTTGTACTGCTGATTCTTCAATTTGGGTTTTGCTTTTGCAGTTTTTTAATTCATTAATTTGTTCAACAAATATTTTTGGAGTACCTACCATGTGGCAGGTGCTACAATGGACATTAGCAATATGTTTAGCAAAAATAGTCCTAATTTCCATGGCAGTTTTAATCTGGTAGGGGAAACATTAATTTAGATAATCATATATACTAGTATATGGTTACAAGTTGTAGTGGGGAAATATTAAAGGGAAAGGCAAGTGTTGAGAGAATAGGGAGACCAGACGTAATTGGGAAGACAGAGTAAGCTCTCCTGGAAGAATACTGGAGCTGTTCTCTGAGGAATGAACGGAGTGAGGTAGGCACATGTTAGGAGTGGGGGGTGTTGCAGAGAAATAGAGGATTCCAGGTATAAAGAAATGCAAATAGAACGTCCCTAAGTTAGAAACAACAACAACAACAACAACTTTAGGATCATGAAAGAATGAGAGAACACAGGTATAGCTTAGTGTATGAAGCAGAGGGGAAACTGGTATGACTCGAGGCTGAGGGGGGACTGGTGGGGCAGAGCCACACATCATGTTAGAGGTAATCTTAAAGATCGTAGTGTTTCTTCTCAGAGTAGTGAAATCATTGAAGGCAAATTACTCTGACCTGATATATATCTTCGAAATATTACTTTGGCTTCAATGAAGAGAAAAGGCTGGAAAGGAGTAAAAGTAAAGTTGGGGAAATTATTTTTGGTAATATTTCCTTTGTCTAAGTAAGAGACGATAGTAGTTTGAACTTCAATGGTATAAGTCATGGGAAAAGCAGATGCCTTGGAGAGACAGTCAGAATGAAATGTACTGTACTCAGGACTAGCTTGAGGGAGTGAGAGAGAAAAATATCCTGAATACCAGAAATGGCTAGAAGAGAGAGTAGTGGGAGGAATGGTCCCAGGCTTGACAGCTAATGATGTAGCCATAGGTGGGTGCCCACCAGGCTGTATTTAACCCTCAATCTAAGCTTCAGAGATAGCACTGCAATTCTTACTCCTGTTTGGGGTTTGAAAGAGAGTAGATCTTCCTTCTACTTCCTCCTTTTTACTGAATTCATTCGTCCCATTTACCTTCATGAACCAAGTATTGTGCTAAGTTCTTGGACATAACTCTGTGTCCCAATCAGGAAGAAGGACAGCAAATGAGTCTGTGATTACAATACAGTAGGTTAAGCACTGTGAGGGGCTGTGGAAGCACCAAGAGGGAGACAATGACTCAGCCTGGAAGGTCTAGTGGGGCTTACTGGAGAAGCTGGCATCGTAGCTGAGGACACAGGATCATCAGCAGGAATTTGCCAGGAAAGAAGTAGAAAAAAGCCACATGCACACAAAAAATATGCAGACCAGTCAGGTACTGGAATGTGGCTGAGCATTCCAGAAC
>NC_048235.1:19544831-19547075 GCF_002007445.2 Ailuropoda melanoleuca | reverse complement strand
TTCTAATTCTCTGAGCTTCTAAGAATAGGAAAATTGTTTGTATAATACTGTTATCACAGTCTTTTGTCCAAATTATTTCTGGCACATGGAAGACTCCTACTCTATAATCAAGATCAATGTTCATCATGAAAGCTTCCTCGATTTACCCAGACTTTTCTCCTATATACAAACATCCTCATAACAATTTTTAGATAGTTAATATATTTCAGATCATTCTTTTTTACTTTATTTCATTTACATTAATATGTATTAGTGAAGGGGAAACAGTTTGATTTTCCTACTTGGCTCTTCCATTTTGGTACCTCCTTTGGCATATCCACACAATGCTAGTCCATAGGTAATGCTCAAGTTTTGTCCTCTTTGCTCTCTCAGCAAAGTTTATAACATAAGACTGAGCCTTATGCATACCCAATTGATTCTTATGTTAATGGTACACCTGGTACATCTGCTGCTCATTTGATAGTTTCTTTTAAAGTAATCAGGGAGACAAACCATGAAAGACTCTTAACTCTAGGAAATGAACTGAAGAATGCTGGAGGGGAGGTGAGTGGGGGATAGGGTAACTGGGTGGGGCATGATGGAAGGCACGTGATGTAATGAACACTGATGAATTATTGAAGTCTACATCTGAAACTAATGATGTACTATAAGTTAGTTAATTGAATTTAAATTTAAAAAAAAATAAAACAAAGTTAGTTTTGACCATTCCAAAGATGTTTGAGGAAGAGGAAATCATACGGTGGGGATGCTTTAGTTGCAGTTTTCAGCATGATGATTTAGTAACTTGTTTTTCTTGTCTCTGTTATTAACAAAAGCTCATAGGCTTACTGTTTGTTGTACTGCTGATTCTTCAATTTGGGTTTTGCTTTTGCAGTTTTTTAATTCATTAATTTGTTCAACAAATATTTTTGGAGTACCTACCATGTGGCAGGTGCTACAATGGACATTAGCAATATGTTTAGCAAAAATAGTCCTAATTTCCATGGCAGTTTTAATCTGGTAGGGGAAACATTAATTTAGATAATCATATATACTAGTATATGGTTACAAGTTGTAGTGGGGAAATATTAAAGGGAAAGGCAAGTGTTGAGAGAATAGGGAGACCAGACGTAATTGGGAAGACAGAGTAAGCTCTCCTGGAAGAATACTGGAGCTGTTCTCTGAGGAATGAACGGAGTGAGGTAGGCACATGTTAGGAGTGGGGGGTGTTGCAGAGAAATAGAGGATTCCAGGTATAAAGAAATGCAAATAGAACGTCCCTAAGTTAGAAACAACAACAACAACAACAACTTTAGGATCATGAAAGAATGAGAGAACACAGGTATAGCTTAGTGTATGAAGCAGAGGGGAAACTGGTATGACTCGAGGCTGAGGGGGGACTGGTGGGGCAGAGCCACACATCATGTTAGAGGTAATCTTAAAGATCGTAGTGTTTCTTCTCAGAGTAGTGAAATCATTGAAGGCAAATTACTCTGACCTGATATATATCTTCGAAATATTACTTTGGCTTCAATGAAGAGAAAAGGCTGGAAAGGAGTAAAAGTAAAGTTGGGGAAATTATTTTTGGTAATATTTCCTTTGTCTAAGTAAGAGACGATAGTAGTTTGAACTTCAATGGTATAAGTCATGGGAAAAGCAGATGCCTTGGAGAGACAGTCAGAATGAAATGTACTGTACTCAGGACTAGCTTGAGGGAGTGAGAGAGAAAAATATCCTGAATACCAGAAATGGCTAGAAGAGAGAGTAGTGGGAGGAATGGTCCCAGGCTTGACAGCTAATGATGTAGCCATAGGTGGGTGCCCACCAGGCTGTATTTAACCCTCAATCTAAGCTTCAGAGATAGCACTGCAATTCTTACTCCTGTTTGGGGTTTGAAAGAGAGTAGATCTTCCTTCTACTTCCTCCTTTTTACTGAATTCATTCGTCCCATTTACCTTCATGAACCAAGTATTGTGCTAAGTTCTTGGACATAACTCTGTGTCCCAATCAGGAAGAAGGACAGCAAATGAGTCTGTGATTACAATACAGTAGGTTAAGCACTGTGAGGGGCTGTGGAAGCACCAAGAGGGAGACAATGACTCAGCCTGGAAGGTCTAGTGGGGCTTACTGGAGAAGCTGGCATCGTAGCTGAGGACACAGGATCATCAGCAGGAATTTGCCAGGAAAGAAGTAGAAAAAAGCCACATGCACACAAAAAATATGCAGACCAGTCAGGTACTGGAATGTGGCTGAGCATTCCAGAAC
>NC_048235.1:19531366-19536571 GCF_002007445.2 Ailuropoda melanoleuca | reverse complement strand
CTGGAAAGGAGTAAAAGTAAAGTTGGGGAAATTATTTTTGGTAATATTTCCTTTGTCTAAGTAAGAGACGATAGTAGTTTGAACTTCAATGGTATAAGTCATGGGAAAAGCAGATGCCTTGGAGAGACAGTCAGAATGAAATGTACTGTACTCAGGACTAGCTTGAGGGAGTGAGAGAGAAAAATATCCTGAATACCAGAAATGGCTAGAAGAGAGAGTAGTGGGAGGAATGGTCCCAGGCTTGACAGCTAATGATGTAGCCATAGGTGGGTGCCCACCAGGCTGTATTTAACCCTCAATCTAAGCTTCAGAGATAGCACTGCAATTCTTACTCCTGTTTGGGGTTTGAAAGAGAGTAGATCTTCCTTCTACTTCCTCCTTTTTACTGAATTCATTCGTCCCATTTACCTTCATGAACCAAGTATTGTGCTAAGTTCTTGGACATAACTCTGTGTCCCAATCAGGAAGAAGGACAGCAAATGAGTCTGTGATTACAATACAGTAGGTTAAGCACTGTGAGGGGCTGTGGAAGCACCGAGAGGGAGACAATGACTCAGCCTGGAAGGTCCAGTGGGGCTTACTGGAGAAGCTGGCATCGTAGCTGAGGACACAGGATCATCAGCAGGAATTTGCCAGGAAAGAAGTAGAAAAAAGCCACATGCACACAAAAAATATGCAGACCAGTCAGGTACTGGAATGTGGCTGAGCATTCCAGAACGGGGCATCTAATGCGCTCAGATATAAAAAGCTGGGACATGAAAAAGCCAAAGAACAATGATTTGTTTCTCTCAAAGTAGTTGGAAAAAAATTATCCAACTAGTAAATTGAACAGCTGATGTCACACAGTTGAACAGTTAAATGCTGCTTGTACTGCATGTTACATATTTGTGAGAATAAGTTCTCCAAGCAGATTGTAAGCACATTTAGAGGAGAATCATGGTGTATAAATTTCTCTGACAGAGTCAAGGCTGGCTTTAAGTTCATCATTAAACAGTCCATAATAATTGTTAGTTGGCAGACAGGAGTAACGTTTCTTGGGAAAAAATACCTCAGTCCATTCAAACCAAATGTATGACTTGAAAATTCTTTTTCAGACTAACTATAAATTTTGTATATATTATTCCTCAACCTGATTAGTACTGATAATCGAAATACTTTGAATTTTCAAATGGAACATGAAATAGAAAATTTTAAGTTGATAATTGTGCAAATTATAGCTGTTAGCTGTACTTTTTTTGAGATTTCATGGTAATAAATGAATATTCACATATTATATTTCATTGAGGGGGAAGTGCCTATTTTTAAACTCACTGAAGAAACTTTCCATTCAGATTTAGTTTCATGTTAGTTTTCTCTGTTTTCTTTTCTTTAGCTTCTACTCTGCTCTATTCGATATGACAAATTTATGCTCAGATTATATGTGTAGAATCTGAGAATATGCCTAACTTTTAAGATATTTTACAGAGGTATTTTGGACTTTATGGAATGCTTTGAGAAATAACCAAGTAGCCAGATGTAAAAACCTGAACCGAGTCCCAGTGTTCAAATCCCTATCAGGCTGCAACTAAGTCTACCCAGTGTAGTTGGAATGTATTCTCACTGTTTGGATTTGCCAAACTAATACTTATGAGAGACATGGGGCTATGACAACTTAAAGAACTAGAGAGGTAGACCAGGAGTTCAAATCTGGATTTTTAAACACCAATCTACACTTCCATGAAATAAGTCTTGGCTGGACTGCTGACTTAATGCTGACTTTGAATTCCTGCTAAGACTTTATGTAATCTATACATTTTTGCTCCCTGTTTGCATCTGGTAATCATCTTTAATCAGCTTGCTTCTGAGCAGGGGAGAATTTACTTGGTGCTGTCTTACTGTTTTGCAACTTAAACTGTTTTGCCTTTAAGTTTCTTGGTAATATTTTTATTCTTTAATCTCAGAAGCATTACTTAATAGCAATGGTGATTTTAAAAATCAAGCTATCTATATGCTGTAAAGGGCAAAAAGTACTGTAAAAAAATCAAATGCTGTTCTGAAATTTTGTAGTATGCTATGCATATATTTATATATGGTAACGTGTCTCCATTTCAATAAATGTAAGCTAATTCCCAATTTAAAAAGCACTGGATTTTTAATGTTTGAAATAGTCCTCAGGAAACATTTCCTTTAAAATTGATGATGAAACAGCAATCTGATAAAAAAAAAAAAACAAAAACAAAAAAACACCAACCAAAGAAAGGTCCAGAGCCTGGATCATACTAAAAAGCCAAACTGATGGCTTTCTTCAAATGAACCATAATGTCTTACAATTTACATTTGATATATTAAGCATGTTCAACTATTGTATCTTGAATGACTGACACAAAGTAAGATCTTATAGTTATCTTCGAAACTTCTATTTATATTGAACTAGTAGGCAACTTCACTGTGATTTTTTACTTACTTAAATAGTGCATTTATAATGCTTATTTATAAGAAATGCTACCATTGGTAATTTCTGTTACTTATTTTTGAGGATGTTGGTTAATTATTATCTGATAATAATTCCATATTATTGGTTAGTGAAAAATACTATAAATAATTACCAGTGTATCTTTTTTTCTGCAACTAGTAATTTTTTGTTGCAAATTAAAAATCTGCTGTTCTTGAAGAAAAAATATCAGACATACTATCTGAATGTATTCCATTGTTTTGTTGTGGGCATTTTTTGGCAGCGGGGGGAGTATTTTTCCATAGCTTGTAATAAAATTGTAAGCCCAAATAATTGGAATTGTGGGGCATTGGGCTGTTTCTAATGCAATATAACCAAGTCCTTAAAAAATATTTTAAGGTCAAATCTACATTCAATTATACAGAGTTGGGAGTAGATTTGCTTATATGAGTAATACATAATGACATAAATATGATCAAATCAATGCCGGATAACATAATTAAACTATTTTCCTGCAAATTTGTAAGTGAAAGACAAAATCTCAAAAAGCGATTTTTTTCTAAGTAGAATTCCTTAATGATCAAAATATGGTCAATGATTTATATGACAATGTCAGCTTTGGTGTTCACAGAAATAAGTTCATATATGGAAACTATTAGATAATATTTCCTTCAGCTTCTCTTTAAAGAGGAATACTAAGAAATCAAAAAGAAACTGGAAGAAAGCATCAATGAGAATGAAAGATTATGAAAAATATTAAATTCCTAAATTATTTAAAGTAGAAAAGACCATGATTTTCAAAGGTAACATATGACTGAGTCCATCTATTTTCATTTTAGAACTACAATAGGTGAATAAATAATAGGAAAGAAAATTATGACTTTTCTTATATATAGCATTTACATACCATATTACAAAGCATTCCCAGACAGGAAATACTTTTACTACTCTGTGATGTCACTGTGACTGGCCATGGGGTTCCCCAGCTATTTGGCCAAACATTATTCTGGGTGTTTCAGTGAATGTTTTTTTACTGAGATTAATGTTTAAATCAGTAGAATGATTAAGCAGATCACCCTCCATAATGTGGGTGGGCCTCATCCCATCAGTTGAAGACCTGAATAGAACAAAAGGCTGGCATCCCCTTGAAAAGAGAAAGAATTCTGCCTGACAGATGGACTTTCAAATGGGATGTCTGCTCTTCCTGGTTCCATAGCAGCTTGCAGCCTTTGGACTCAAACTGGAACATTGGCTCTGCAGGTATTGGAATGGCCAGCCTCCCAAATCACTTAAGCCAATTACTTATAATAAATCTCTCTAGATCGATAGATAGATGATAGATAGATAGATGATGATGATAGATAGATAGATAGATAGATGATAGATAGATAGATAGATGATAGATAGATAGATAGATAGATAGATAGATAGATAGATAGATATAGGTGATAAAGAGNAGATAGATGATATAGGTGATAAAGAGGTAGAGAAAGATAAATCCAGATAGAGGTGGAGATGCTGGTCTATCTGAAGAACCCTAATACACTTCCTAATATCATGTTCTTCAACACCTCTGAACCCTTCTTGTGATCCTGGTAATACTTTATGTCTTTCTAGTATTGCCAGTAACCTGAACTATTCTTCACAAGGNGTGATAAAGAGGTAGAGAAAGATAAATCCAGATAGAGATGGAGATGCTGGTCTATCTGAAGAACCCTAATACACTTCCTAATATCATGTTCTTCAACACCTCTGAGCCCTTCTTGTGATCCTGGTAATACTTTATGTCTTTCTAGTATTGCCAGTAACCTGAACTATTCTTCACAAGGACAAATGTAATTTTTTCAACAATTCTTAAGTCTTCTCCTCCCACCTCTCTCCTTCACTTTCAGCAGCCATGTAGATAAAACAAATGCCATGCAAATGCCATGTCATGAATTAAGAAACCACTCAACTGTTTAATCTCTACATCATCTACAATTTCCTCATTTCTTTCTGTTAAAACAGAAAAGGAAACAACTTGCCTCCTGCCTAGTAGTATTGTGATACAATCCCTTCTACCCTGTTTAAGCAGTTGTTCTATTTGTCATCCTTTCTCTTTCTTTGTTTTTAATTTCTTCTTCTGTCTTACACCTTTTTATGAAATCTCAACATGTTCAATTCTCTTCTATCACAAAAATAAAACAAATGAAGAAACAAAAATCCCTTTCCCTTTGGCAGCCCCTTCTATTTTACCTGATATTTTTCTGTTTCCCACAGTCACATTTTCCGAGATCATTGTTGTCATTTGCTCTCTGCTTCTAGACCCCCAGTTACATGTTTGAGGTACTAAAACAGGCACTCAAAGAAATTATAAAAATAAAAGATAAAACTCAACTCCACTTAATTTATCCGCAATTTTATAATTAGAAAATCTAAAAAGAAGCTATTTGACTTTGCGGATTTATTTCCATTATTTTGAAGGTAATATTTTATGTTGACTTTCCTATGAACATGGTGGTGGCACTTCAATTATTTTCAGGTGTAGAGTCACCAAAGTTTGTCAACCAGACTTACTTATGTCCCTTTCTCTCTATGACCAGCTGAATTCTGGGCTCTGCCCTTCCAGTTCTGCTGAAATTGCTCTTAGCAATAGATACCAATAGATAGATTTTTTTATAATAATTTTTTATTATATTATGTTAGTCACCATACAGTACATCACTAGTTTTTTATGTAAAGTTCCACGATTCATTACTTGCGTATAACACCCAGTGCACCATGCAATACATGCC
>NC_048235.1:19496411-19531266 GCF_002007445.2 Ailuropoda melanoleuca | reverse complement strand
CAGTTCCTATAGATTCTAAAATCTAAAGATTTCTAAAATCCTACCAATTTTACCTTCTACCATAATTTTTTCGTTCTACTTGATACCACTCTCACCCAAGTTACTACAATAGCCTTTCAAATGAGTTTCTTCTCCTTTTTTGCTCATTTTTCTTTATAATGCAACAGAAAGACAAGTTAAATAGAAACTATAATATTTTTCTGTTTGGTATAAACATTTCAATGGATCTTTATGGTCTTCAGTATAATTTTTATACTCAGTAGGCTTAAAGTACCCTGCATGAACTGGATTATTGTTACCCCTCCAGCAACTCTTCCCATCTGTTCTGTAACACCTAGACTCTGTCCCAGAAGCATAACAGATTATTTTCTATTCTTTAAATGGGTATTCCTTAATCTTTGGGTTTTTGCACATAGTTTTGTTTTTATTATTTTTTCTCATTCAGTTAACTCCTATTTCAGATCTCAGCTTAGATTTGGGACTTCAACTGGGTAAAAAGCTTTTGCATAGCAAAGGAAACAATCAACAAAACAAAAAGTCAATGCAGAATGTGAGAAGATATTTGCAAATAACATATAAGATAAAGGATTAGTATACAAAATCTATAAAGAACTTATCAACTCAACACCCAAAATATAAAAAAAATAAAAAATGGTCCAGAAATGGACAGAAGACGTGAACAGATGTTTCTCCAAAGAAGACATACAAATGGCTAGCAGACACATGAAAAAATGCTCAAGGTCACTCATCATCAGGGAAACATAAATCAAAACCACTATGAGATACCACCTCACACCAGTCAGAATGGCTAAGATGAACAACTCAGACAACAGATGTTGGCAAGGATGCAAAGAAAGAGGAGTCCTCTTACACTGTTGATGGGAATGCAAACTAGTACAGCCATTCTGNGGGAACGCAAACTAGTACAGCCACTCTGGAAAAGAGTATGGAGATTCCTCAAAAAGTTAAAAATAGAACTACTCTATGACCCAGTAATTGCACTACTAGGTATTTACCCAAAAGACACAAAAGTAGTGATTCAAAAGGGGCACATGCACCCCAATGTTTATAGCAGTAATGTCCATAATAGCCAAAATATGGAAAGAGCCCAGGTGTTGATTGACAGGTGAATGGATAAAGATGTGGTGTGTGTGTATATATATGTATGTGTGTGTGTGTGTGTGTGTGTATATATATATATATATATATAATGGAATATTACTCAGCCATCAAAAAGAATGAGATCTTGCCATTTGCAATGATGTGGATGGAACTAGAACGTATTATGCTAAGTGAAATAAGTCAGAAAAAGACAAATACCATATGATTTTACTCATGTGGAATTTAAGAAACAAAACAGATGAATATAGGGGAAGGGAAGGAAAAATAAAGCAAGATAAAAACAGAGAGGGAGACAAACCATAAGAGACTCTTAACTATAGAGAACAAACTGAGGGTTCTGGAGGGGAGGTAGATGGGGGAATGGGGTTATTGGGTTATGGGCATTAAGGAGGGCATTTAATGTAATGACCACTGGGTGCTATATGCAACTGATAAATCACTAAATACTACCCTGAAATTAATAATACACTATATGTTAACTAACTTGAAAGCTAACTTGAATTTAAATAAAACAAAAAATTGAAAAATAAAAACAAAACAAAACAAAAAGAGAAAAAAACATTTTATGAAAACTTACCTACAATTAATTAAAAAAAACTCTTCCATTTCTTTGGCATAATTGGAATGCGAGCTTTTGATCTGGCTCTGCTGGAATTTTTTTCTCTTTTCTTAAGGTTGCTTGAAACTTCATTTCCTGAAAAAAGTAAATCATAAAATGGATCAATAGATAAGTTCTTAACTTTGTTACTAGCAAATAAAATGTCTTTTTGAAACAAAATTAACATAGGCCCATGACATCTTTGTCATAAGGAGTGAGCAGATAAAATCTACTATCTAAAACAGTACAGATTTTCTGCTAGTATTTCAGAGGATATTTTATACTGGATAAAATTTGTTGGTTACATTTCATCCCCAAATGCCCACACTTCTTCCCATTTCATTTCTACATATCATCCTGCCTCACAGGGAGTAGCTTCTAGATGGGGGACAGGAAAAGCTGGAAGCAATATTTGAAATAGTTACCACAAATTTTCATCAAACATGGTTCTGTAAATCATATCTTCAAAATTAAGGGATTTATTTTTCAATAATAGTTTATACTATAGCATAGCTCCTAATCTTTTCCTGCAATTCCAAAATCTCAAAAAAAAAAAAAAATTGTCTCCTAGGTTTGGTGTCAAAACTCATTTGGAAATAAAACTGACCTGAACTGACATCAAAACATTTTTAACTCTTCTAATCCCACTTAGTATGAATATACATTCACATCACCATTGAAATCTTAATGAGTTTGTCTCCAGAGTGCTGCCCTGACCCCCCTGGAATTCCACATGATATATCTAAATTCTGAACCATAACAAGCCCCAAGAATTTAGAAGAAAATACTGTGAACCTATAATTATTTTTCACATACTGCCACGAATAAGATATGCAATAGACTATATTCTTAGGTTTCAAGTTATAAGGAAACAGCTCAGATTAATTTAAGCTGAAAAGGGGATTCATAGGACAATACTTCAGTTGCACGTACGAATAGAGAAATACCCCAAATTATGGTAGTTTCAGTTTAATATAATTTCAATCAGGGAATGTAAGCGGTCAGAGCTAATTGTTGACCACTTTCCCTCACACTGCTCTACATGAAGAGAGACAAGGCCTTTGGGAGCTCTTAGCTCTGATACTTTTATCAGAAAAGAAAGAGGCCTTTCTTTGCCAGACCCATACAGAAATATACTGGATAAAATATTCAATTAGTTTGCTGGGTTCAAATGTAAGCTAGATCATTCTTCTTGGTCATGGAATGGGATGAGGCCTTCATCATGTGCCCAACTGTGGGCAGTGTGGCTGGGTGCCTCAATTTCTAGTTCCAACTTAACTTTATAGTTGAACTAGAGGAGGAAGTGTACCCTGAGGAAGGTTGGTTTTTAACTAGTAGATAAAAAGGTAAATGAACACCATAAGATCATTAACCAAGAACAAGAAATACGTATAAAATGTTCATCAATCACCCTGACAAAACTAGGGAGTAGCGAACATTTTTTTCACATTTCAAGATTTAAGTTTTTTAAATTAAAACGGAATATAACATGTCATTACCTTTTAGGCAAAACCAACCCACTGCATTTTAATACCTCAGAGCAGAATGGTTAAGTACTTTATGGTATTACGAGCCCATTACTTTATATTCTTGAGACCTTTCTCCATATACACTGATAAATGAACAAATATGTCATCTACTATGCTAAAGAGTTTCTTTGAAAAACAAATCATTATCTGCCATGACACAGATATGGTATTTCAGCAATTAACAGTTTCAATGGCTTTGAAATATTTCAAGGATATTCATACCCAGTGGGTTTAATAAATCTAAATTTAAATATCAGTGCTTCAATGTGCTAATGAATATATTTTAATTGAAAGAAAAATGAAAGAAATTAATCCAAAAAACAAATGTAGGCACTTGGATTACATTTTTATCATAATTATTTCTGCTCTTTGTGAACTAAAGAAAATCAAACACAAGCAATTCATTTGTTAATAAATAATTCTGTATCAACGGGCTGCAGAAATACCACAAACTGTCATTTAGGAATAATGAAATAGTGATAATTATGAAAAAAAAATAAAATGACATAAAACTCTAGGAAGATCCTAAGATTTCTTTAGTTCACAAAGTTTTCTTCAACTACTCCATTCCCCTCTCTGGGTCTCCCAATTATTTGAGCCTTTATGACAGCTAATCCAACCATTAAAAATTTGCTCATTTTAACAATCTGACATTATCACCAAATCTAATATTAAATGCATGTTATACCTTCCATTTAACTGGTAAACTTATTAAGATAAACATATATACTTCATTATGTTTTCTTTTCAGTGCCTATTACCAAATGTACACACTAGGCATTAAACAATACTTGAAAATTGCACTGTTAAATTTTTTAAGAGTTAACAAGGAAACATTGGCTAATTAGTTTTAGACCTCAGTTAATTTATTTAACAATTTACATAAGAGATTTCTGTCAACTGTAATGGACTATCAAATTTCCAAAATTCTTCATTGGTCTATATTCCAATGACATCCCTGTTAGATCAAATAGAGAAAATAATAACCTAAACACAATATAAATGTCTTTTCCAGGACTAAGACTGAGTTGTTCACCTATCAACCATCATCAGCAAGTTGAAAGCATTACTGCCAACTCATACATGTGATGTAAAGACACTGTAATATTCTATTCTTTATCTTTGACTTGGACAACATTTTGCAAAATGTTGTTTTTCTTCACTATATTCCTTAGCTGACATCAGGGCTATAGATCTAAAACATACCTGTAATTGTGTTTTTTTCTAACTTACAAGCTTTTTAGAATGGTCCAATGAGAACTGAAAAGTTCAAACTTCTGTCGGAAAATATCTTTCCATATGTGTGTTACTATCTACTTACCAAACTCTCCTGACTTTGTAAACTGTGTAAACTGTGGTAACAATATCAAATATGTTCCTCTTCTCCAAATATTCTAATTATCTTTCCACTGTGGTATATACTTCTCTTTAAATATGTCTTTTTCCTTGTTTACCAATCTAAGTTCAAATACCGAGTTCAAAAATTAGTATACAGCAGTTTCTTTTAACTCATCTACAATAAAAATAAGAAAAATAAAAAAATCATCCAAAAGTCCAACATTTAGAAGTAACCATTTTTAAGAAATTGGTAACTGTCAACCCAAGTATCTTTCTGTGCAGATGTACCACCCACTTGCATGATTCTTCTCAGATCTATTCCTTGTCCTTCCTCTGCATATTCGTTATTCTGATCACTGGGTTCTGATTAGGTTTTGCTATTATGGGAAATTGACAGGACTCTAGGGACTGGGAAGTTGAAGTGAGGGAGTTGTTTTGTTTTTTTTTCCTGCTTTGAGCTACTTCTCTGGCAGTAGCTGAATTTCTCCATAGTCCCAGCTCACCCTGGATAGCCCCTCCATTTGTGGTTTTGGTTACTTTCATGTATACTCAACAATCCCACTCCATTCTGGACCCCAGTTTTGGGGCTGAAGTATCATCACTTCTATCATCTCCAACCAAAGGGTAGTACTGACTTCTTAGTATTGCTAATCTATGGGTTCTCTTAATGGCCCTTTACTTGTCTTTCAGCTCTTCAAACACATTTGCAACCTGTGCCCAATATTCATGCTGTTCCACTGGGCTAGCTGATATGAGTTCTGTTTCTCGGACTATATTCTGACTCAGACACAATACACGTAAGTAGAAGGACTGATCAATCAGGAAATTAAAAAATTTTTTTTTAAATGTGATCATACAATTTATGCTATTTTAATAGCTATTAAGTTGGATTTATTTAAATGTAATAAACATTTGGAAATATTACTGAAAATTATTAGAATTTTTTGAGACCCCCCCAGTTTAGTTCCTAGGGATAAAACCAGGGCTAGACTCTTGTTGTCTCAGTCCAAAATATTCCTGAGATTCTTCCTCTGCATTCTAAACAAGCTAAGGTTCTTACCATGTGGTGTGTGTATGTCCATGTGTATGCACATGCATGTATTAATGTTAGTACTTTGTTATTGTATTGCCTATGTTATTATTATTGTTTGTTGTCAGTTTTAGATATTAGAAGGGAAAATTATGTATGGCAGCTTTATACTACTATTTCAACCTGAGAGTCTCACTTCTATGCCATTTAATATTGGTATTTTCTCATTTTACTACAAGTTTATGTAGACTTGAATTATTTATAATTCACCATTACAAGTCTGTAATTCCTAGCATATAATAGATTAGCAATACATGCTTGATGCACAAAAATGAATGAATGATTACATAAACATAATATATAGCCTCTAGAAGACTAGAAAGTTCTCAGTTCAACTAAACAGTCCTTATGCATAAATGACACAAGAAATCAATCTGAAACTTGAAATATCTTTCTGTATACTTGGATGACATGAGCACCCTCTTGTTCTTCAACAGTGTGATGAGAAGAAATTTGGTATGCCTCTCACATTTTTTTGTTATTTTTACTATGGCTACAATGGTACAATTCTATTTCGCAGCTTCCTTCTTCAAAATAAAATCTAAATTCCCTTGGGAGAAATAAAATTTGAGCTTAATTTTGAGTGAGATTATAGCATCATTTTCTAAAAGTCAGTTCTGATGATAAAAGAGAAATAAAACCTGAGCAACTAAATATGTGATATGAGCAAAATATTGCTACCATATAATAGGAAAGATTACAATATACAAAGACACTTCTTTTGCTTCATATTACTATTACTGTTACTATTAATATTACATATTCGTAGACTCTAGCCCTCTCTAATTATTAATTCTGTTTGAAGTCTGATCATTCCTCAAGTACCAGAGCATCCTTTACATAGTGAATGAATATTTGCCTATTTATTTTTTTAAATCCTCAAGACATACTTCATGGATTTATTCTGAGTATTAAAAACTATACAGTTTATGGCACAGGACATAATAAATGGTAATAATTTAATAAATAATATATATTTATGTAATTATCACCATAATTAAATTGCCTCTATTATTTTTAAGATAAAATACAACATTTTTAACTTTCTTTGAATATCTTCCAAAATTTTATGCATCCCTACATCTCAAGGACAACTCAGATAATATCATCTGCCAAGCCCAGTCATGGTGAGTTACTTTCAATTCCCTAATTAAGCCAAGCGTTCTCTCATTTCTGGACTCCTGAATATGCTATTATTTCACCTTGCATATTTTCTTTTCTTTCTTCACTCAAAAGGAAAACTAAACAGGAAAAAAAAAAGTTTTCCCCATATAGAAAACTGGCCTGCCCCTCCAAAGCAGAGATCTCCATTTAAGATGAGAGTAAGAATAAATAGTATTAACATGAATGAGAGAGAACTTCCATTTCTGGTGGTAGAAGAGACTAAATACTCTGGCATACTCTTCCATTGAAAATAATCTAAAAATACCGTGTAATATACTGGAAAAAAAGAGTGATTTAAAATAAAACTCTGGAAGATGGGAACTTGATAAAGTAAGCAGGCATTTAAAATTTAATCCTAAATAAAGAAGATGATCAACCCACTTATACAAGTGAGTTTTACTGAACATTTAAGGAACAATTTTAATTTTAAATAAGTGCTTCTGAGTATACAAAGGGAGACACACTTCCAATGTCATTTTATAGGACTAGTAAGTTTGACTTAATATCCACATCTGACAATGTCAGTATAAAAAATGGAAAATGGAATGTCAATCTCACTCATAAACAAAGATGTAAACCTCACCAAACCAAATACGAGCAAATAGACTCAGCTATTCACAAAACTTAATGAATCTATCCCAGAAATAAGAGGTTGCTTTTAACATTAGAAAAATGAAGTTCACCACATTTAAAAAGTCAAAGACCCTTTGATCACCTCAAACATGAAAAAAATAACTCATTCATGAAAAAAAATTTATGAACCAAATGAAACTTCCATAAATTGATCAGCTACAGCAAACAAAATACTTCATAGAGAAAAGAAGGTAACATTCACTTCAACCTAAGGGACAGGACAAGGCAGACTGCTACTACCCATTTTATTTGACATTGTACTAACGTTCTGATCAGCTCAGTAAGGAAAGAAAAATGAATACGGTTTTGCAACAGTTTTGAATTTTTTTGCAACAGAAAGAATCAAATATAGGTTTTATTACTTTCATATGAGGATTATCTATGGCAAAAATAGATAATAAAATCTCCCAATAATTTTTACAATATCAGGTGTCTTGGAACAAGGTCAATATATAAAAATAAAACGCATGTTATCCAGTAGCACGAAAATCTATGTAAGTATTTTACAGGGAAAAAGAAAAGCAATGAAGCTTTCGTCATTCCCAGATAATTAAAATTGTTATGAATATCCTACAGGGGGCTGAAGAACTGCTTTTAAAAAATTAGTGTAGTAGTGACATATGGCAGTATTTCTCACTTCTCCTCCTTTGCTTCCATTTCTTGTTTATGACTGATGCAGTGATTGAAATTCACCTTTAGTGCTACCTCTGCAGAGCATCTATTTAAAAATTCTATTCAAAGCAGCTGTGACAATAGTGGTTTTGTGTACACAGGTTTTTTGCCTAAAACACTGTTTTGTTTTCATTTATTAACAAGTTATTTACTCTTGAAATCAAATTTTCCTCAAAACACCTTTGCTTTAGGGGCTGGGGGAAAAAAGGCTTTTAGTGTATTTCATTATTGAAACAGAATCTAGCAAATCCCCATTAATTTACACTTGTTAGCAAGGCTGCAGTTTTGTTCAGTAGCAAATAATGTAGTCTGTGAGATTTGTTCTAGTACTAATTTTTTCAAATCTTTAACAATACATTTGCTGATACAATGCTGGCTTTTCATCATATAGTATACTATATTATATACTAGCAGGAAAAACATGTTGCCTAAAGTCACATTCTGCTTCTTTGCTATTAAGGAAGAAATCTCAGAAGAGTATTTTAATATTAATCAGTAAGTTTGGTAGAATTTTGAAAAGTACTAATTGAGTATTACTTTAAATATCACTTAAATATTATAGAGGTTTATCCAGTCTTTTAGCAAGTCCTGTTTGCTCTACTTTTAAAATGTATCCAGAGCACTACACACAATAGCTAAAAGGTGGAAATAATGCATTGTCCATCAATTGATAAATGGTTAAATGAAATGTGGTTTATTCATATCATGGAATGTTATTCAGCTATAAAAAGGAATGATGGGGGAGCCTGGGTGATTCATTTGGTTAAGCGTCTGACTTGATTTCAGCTCAGGTCATGATCTCAGGGTGGTGAAATCAAGCCCCACATCAGGCTCCTCACTTAAGGAGGCGTGGAGCCTGCTTAAGATTTCTCTCGCCCTCTACCCATCCTCCCACCCCGACTCTTGCTCTAGCTCTCTCTTCCTCTCTCTCTCTCTCTCAAAAAAAAAGGAATGATGTTATTGATAAATACTACAACATGGGTGAATCTCAAAACAGTATGGTAAGGAAGCCAGGCAAAAATCAAACAAACAAAAGCCATCTATTGCATTATTCTATTTATATCAAGAGCCCAGAATAGGGAAATTCATAGAAGCAGAAAGCAGATTAGTGGTTCCTGGGTCTGGAGAGGAAAGAGATTAGAAGTGATTGTTTAATGCATATGGAGTTTCCCTTTGGAGTTCTGAAAATGCCTTAGAGCTAGGGAGAGGTGAATGTACTCAAAGGCCCAGAATTTCACATTTTAAAATGGTTGATTTTATGTTATGTGAATTTAACCTCAAATTTTTTTAAAAATGCACAGATTATTTCCCATTACCTTCAACTCACCATCCTAGCCCACGATACTATCTTCTCTCCCCTAAAATTTTTGCAATAATTTTTTTTAAAGATTTTATTTATTTATTCGACAGAGATAGAGACAGCCAGCGAGAGAGGGAACACAAGCAGGGGGAGTGGGAGAGGAAGAATCAGGCTCACAGCCGAAGAGCCCGATGTGGGGCTCGATCCCATAACGCCGAGATCATGCCCTGAGCCGAAGGCAGACGCTTAACCGCTGTGCCACCCAGGCGCCCCATGCAATAATTTTCTAACTGGTTTTGCAGTGAGAGGGATACTGTAAAAATACAGGATCACTTCACTCTGGAATTCAAGCCTTTCCAAGAGCTTCCACAGCTTTCAGAATAAAAGTCAAAATTTTCGTGGCACCGTCCAGACCCTATGTGATCAGACACTCTGTTGCTTCTCTGCCCTCACTTCATAACTTTGATACTGACCCCTGATATCTTCCCTTATTTCCTCTAGTCCATCCAGAGAGGTTGATCACCTTTCTGTTCCTTGGCATGGAACCACCTGTTTCAGTAGCTCTTGCTGCCTGGAAGCTCTTCTTCCAGATAGTCATTTGTTCCCTCTGGAGCTTCTTTCAGAAGTAACCTTTTCAGGGAGACCTTCTCTGGCCACCCTACAAATAGCCGCAACTCCTCTCCTCCTAATGGGTCCACCACTTCCCTACTTTATTTCAACTCCTAGCATTTATCATTATGGTATCCATATTTCGCCTATGTACCTGATTGTGCATCCCCTCAATAATAAAACTCCATGAAAGCACATTTTTATCTGTTTTTATCTCTGATGTGAACAGTACCTAGCACATAGTGGATGTTCAATTCCTATTTTTTTAAGTAACAACTGAATGTATCTTTTGAAATATATTGCAATAGGGGCAGAAGTATTTAAGGAGACTAGGCTCACTGATCAGCAAATATAGCAAAAATTTCTTACCCTTATAAGAAACCATAAGTCTTTTGTTTTCAGTCAAGTTTCCTGTTTTGAAAATTCTACTCTAAACTACATCAAACATGTCCTAATTTTATTCATGTCTACAGTTAATTCATTCTGTGCTTGACAATCCTGTTGCTATAGCAGTGTCAGCAGGAAAAAGCTGGTTGTAGTAAATTTTGTTGAAGTTCATTTCCAGTTTCTGATCAAATTGCTTTAACTGGACTGAATTATAATGTTAAAAAGAATTAGCTAAGAATAATAACATGGCCAAAATTGATCAAAAATTGATCTTAAGAAGAATATACAAAATATAAACTGTATAGATTCAAAGTATTACCATAAAATTAGCAGATCAAAAAACTACTTGTGATATATATTTTTTTGAATTGAGGGTTAATTTAATACAACTCTGACACTGACTATAGTAGAAGTTCATACGCAAAATGAATTTTAATTTGGAGGATAACTGGCCTCAAGGTAAACAGCGTTATGTTCTGGACCTTTTGAATTGGAAGAAAGGGTTCTGAGTCTCGTTCCACCCTAGATAAGAAATGACACACATTTTCAGCATTTTAATGTGTGCAATAAGCACACGTTTTATGAAGGACTGGTCATAGAAATCTAAATTACATAAGCATGACAGATGGCGGTGTCTGTGTTCACTATAAATTTTATTTAAAATATGCAAAGACTCTAAGTACCAGAAACAGTGTACAGTTATCTCATAATGACTATGGGGCAGGGAAACTGCACAAATAATCAGAAATGCATAATAACCAGAAATCTTATCGGTACCACATTTGTAAACTACGATTTCATAAAATCTTACATTGGACTACCCAATATACAAACTCTGGTATACTGCCTTCCTCCTGCGGGGTATGGTCCACGCCTACAAGTTTAGGGGAAAGAGAAACAGTGAATTGAGATTATCCACAAACTGAGTAATTGAGAGTCCGGGCTGGTGGTGGGCTTTGTCTGAAGGTGCTTGTTTTTGACTCCCTTTCCGCATTTCAGTGACCACACTTTAGCAGCAGGGATATAAATGTTCCACACCATTCCCAGTAAAGCTAGCTGTGAGCCTTCAGAGCAGCATGACAAGTCCAACAGATTCTGTTTTTCAATGAAACCAAGCTAAAGGGTTCTGGCTTTAAGAAATGTGCTACGCGTGTTCTCTAGTCAATATATTAAAAGCTGTAGGTATGATTATTCATTCAACATTAGTTAACACTGATCCAAATGTAATTTTCTTCTCTCAATTTAGTAGTGCCTTATAAAATTGGCAATATAGCATGTTCCCCCTGAGGATTTGGCACTCTGTTATATAATCCATATTCTCTATTTTTCATAAGACATAAACATTTACTTGCAGTTAAGGGTCTAAAGCAGAAAAGTCAGCAAGGTGAATAATAAAAATGTAGACATTTCCATATCAATGATCTGAGTGATTTATAATTTGCAAATGAAGCAAAACTGCAAAAAAAATTTTTTTTTCCTACTCTCTTTTCCCTTCTTTCTTAGGGGCCAGCACTATTTGTATTTTGTTTCACTAAAGTTTTCTCCTCTTCCTTGCTCCACTTAAGGCTTTAATCTTGTCAGAGCTCAAAAGCTAAACAAAGTTGACTCTGAAAATTTGAAAGAAACATGCTCAAAGACTGAGGAAGTTATAAAAAAAATTTTTGGCCGCAGACTTCCTGTTGTTGGAGTAGCTTTGACAAATGTTTAAGACAACTAACATTGCATTTATTTATTTATGTATTTGAAAGATTATTTATTTTAAAGAGAGGTGGGGAGGGGCAGAGGAAGAGGCAGAATCCCTGAGCAGATGCCACACTGAGCTGGGAGCCTGAAGTGGGGCTCTATCCCAGGACACTGAGACCATGACCAGAACTGAAATCAAGAGCTGGCCACCTAAGCAACTGAGCCCCCTAACATTGTATTTATTACAACAACATTCTGCTCCAAATTTATATACTACTTTACCAACTTTATCGTAAACCTTAAAATATACAACTGAGAATAAAACCTTGTGTGGGATTTCCCTTGACACATTGATGGCAAAAAGGGATCATTCTCTTGTATCAATTATAATCCATTGACAGGTAATGGTGGTCTGGTATGCCAATTCCTGAGATTTTGAAGTCCAACCTGAATTCAGAAAGAAAGAGGGTCCTGATCCATGACATACATGACAAGAACAGAAAATAAGAGTAGACTTCCAGTTCTAATTGGAAGTCCAACAAAGTGCAGGGTTAACTGTACTTTGCATACTGTCCTCTGTATAAAGGGTCACAGCTCAAGGAAATTAATGTATTGACATTTCTTCCAATTTCTTCTTCTGGGAAATGGATTAATTTTTAAAGACACCTTTTTGGATGAATGGAAGTCAGGTAAAACACAATCAAGACACTGTTTGGAAATAATCATCTTAATATGCCTATAATTTTTTTAAAGCTGGTATTTGTCCCCTATCTTTACCCATTTGCTTGCTTTTGAAATGTGTAGAACTCATATTTGTTAAATTGCTTATGTAATGTCCCAGGGGAATTAATTTCAGAATGTGGTCTTAATGTAAAACTCCTTCCCTATATGCCAAACTTTTGGTGGTATCTGAAATATGGAATGAGAACTCAACCCAAAGACATACAAAAAAATATCATAATTGTTGAAGCAGAATAATGAAGAGCATCTAAGAGCCACAAACCTCCAAGATTCAGTTTCCTTATTAATGAAATGGAGATGATAATATCACAACTCATAGGACTGGTATGCAGATAAAGTAAAATAACCCTTATAAAGCGATTTTGTACAAGTCTGGTATAATGTGAGCTTTCCTTAAATATTATGTATTATCTCTACTAAATGGTAAATTAATTGACTTTATTTTCACCATCTTAAATTGGTCTTCCTTAGGATTCATTCACACCCTTGACCCATTAAAGCTGCCAGCATTCTTGCCACTTGGCCTTTCTTTACTCTTGTCTGCTCTTTCTGGCACCATTTTCCTACTTCATTTAATGTGTTTTTAAAAACTTGCCTGCCTTGGGGAAATAATAGTCTAAGAAGTACTTACTGCTTCTGTAGCCTACTTTCTACTCAAGACACATAGGATGCCAAGACCTTCTCAACAGGATGGAGGAAAAGTTAACTATTTTTCCTGGCACTCATCATTTTTTTTTTCTCTGTTTTCCCTTTTGTTTCTCTCTGCCTTGACTACAGGCTTACTTACGCTCCTCATATGCACATTCTCTATATCAGTGCCCTTAAATTCATCCACATCTCTATTATAAGTCATTATTATAATGTGCTTATTTGCCTCTCCTTCCTCCCACCCAGCAGATTTACAAAGAAAAACTTTGTAAAAGAAAAACTGGGGCTCACAATTAGTATTTTCAGGACAGGGATGAGTAATTTCTTTCTAGAGATCTTTGCAGATACAACCTATATAACTATTTCTTGTTTCTTTTAACTTTAAAGCTGAATTTTCTTTAATAGGTATCTACATCTTTAATACATACCAAACCCATATAAAATTAGAATAGATATATAACCTGTTTCTTATGGCAGTGCTTCTAAAAATATTTTGAGATAAAGGACTGGAGTTGTTTTCTTCCTAATACTATACATCAGTATTCTATTAACATAAAAAATGAATAACTAGAACAATGAAATAAAGATACACAAAGTACGGGGCACCTGGGTGGCTCAGCCGTTAAGCATCTGCCTTTGGCTCAGGTCATGATCCCAGGGTCCTGGGATTGAGCCCCTCATTGGGCTCTCTGCTCGGCGGGAAGCCTGCTTCTCCCTCTCACACTACCCTTGCTTGTGTTCCCTCTCTCACTGTCGCTCTCTGTCAAATAAATAAATAAAATCTTAAAAAAAAAAGACACACAAAGTATAAGATGCAAATTTAATAAAATACATCAGATCATAGGAAAATAAAAATATAGGAAAAATGAAAGAATTATAAAATCTATATATGCTACAATTTTTTTAAGATTTTATTTATTTATTCATTCGACAGAGATAGAGACAGCCAGCGAGAGAGGGAACACAAGCANCATATGCTACATTTTTTTTAAGATTTTATTTATTTATTCATTCGACAGAGATAGAGACAGCCAGCGAGAGAGGGAACACAAGCAGGGGGAGTGGGAGAGGAAGAAGCAGGCTCATAGCAGAGGAGCCTGATGCGGGGCTCNCCGAAGGCAGACGCTTAACCGCTGTGCCACCCAGGCGCCCCTATGCTACAACTTTTCATTCCACAATCTTACTTGCACAAAAAGTTATGCTTGAAATAATGATCCCCCATATTAAATAACTATAAGCACACTTGGCACTTTTATCTATCAATAACTTGTTAATGTGGCAAATGGTTTTGTCTCTTCCTTGTTGGCTTATTAAATGTGGTTATTTAGGATAAAATGTATATATCTAAACTATTTTAATAATACTCAGAACATAAAAGCAGTCTCATCAAGATATGCAAACAAGAGTAGAAGATTTTAAAGCAGTTTCAGAAAGCTAAGCATATTCATCTTTAATGTTTATCCAAAGTGAAGCAAGAGATTCTATACTCTAAAATTCATTTTCAATTCTTCATCAGTAGCTAACTCAAATGTACTTTATCCTGTAAAGTTATACTTAAAATTCAATTATCTTTTGTTGAAATAAGTAGGTTCTGGATTTTATATACTTTTGAATTACAACTAACAAACTAGCCTTAAAACATATACTATGGAGGATGCAGCTCTCTTGACTGTCAATTGACCTAGTGAGGCCTACAATATATCAGTGGGTCTACACTCTGTTCAATATATGTAGCAAACTGCTTATTCTAGGTTCAGCATTTACCTTCTCACATGCTGATAACAAACAACATAGTACAGCACTCTCTACAGACCAGTGTCTTAATCCAGGCTGCTACAACAAAATGCCATAGATGGAGGTGGAGGTTCCTAAACAACAAACATTTATTGCCTCATGACCTCATTAATTCTATTTAACTCCAAAGGCTCTACCTCCAGATCCCATCATGTTTTGGAGTTAGAGCTTCAGCATATGAATTTGTGTGTTTGTTGGGGGGAAGGAGGATCATAAAAATTCAATCCATAGCACAAAATTTGCATAGCACTACCCAAAAGCTCTATCTTATCTTTTATAAACTTAGGCAAAACTAAATCTTATGACCTAGGTTTCATTTCCTAAATATAAGAAATTAATCAAGATTCAAGCTGCTTCAACTTTNACTATACATCAGTATTCTATTAACATAAAAAATGAATAACTAGAACAATGAAATAAAGATACACAAAGTACGGGGCACCTGGGTGGCTCAGCCGTTAAGCATCTGCCTTTGGCTCAGGTCATGATCCCAGGGTCCTGGGATTGAGCCCCTCATTGGGCTCTCTGCTCGGCGGGAAGCCTGCTTCTCCCTCTCACACTACCCTTGCTTGTGTTCCCTCTCTCACTGTCGCTCTCTGTCAAATAAATAAATAAAATCTTAAAAAAAAAAGACACACAAAGTATAAGATGCAAATTTAATAAAATACATCAGATCATAGGAAAATAAAAATATAGGAAAAATGAAAGAATTATAAAATCTACATATGCTACATTTTTTTTAAGATTTTATTTATTTATTCATTCGACAGAGATAGAGACAGCCAGCGAGAGAGGGAACACAAGCAGGGGGAGTGGGAGAGGAAGAAGCAGGCTCATAGCAGAGGAGCCTGATNGAAAAACAGTAAGGAAACATCAACCCTAAATGTCACTAACCCAGATGAACTTAACAGATACATACAGAACATTCCATTCAAAGGCAAAATAACACATAATCTTCTCAAGTGCACATGGAACATTCTCCAGAATAGGTCTTCAAGAAACTTAAGAAAAGTTTCAAGTAAACAAACTTTACATCTCAAGGAACTAGAAAAAGAACAGATAAACCCCCAATTGAGTAGAAGGATGTAAACAACAAAGACTAGAGCAGAAATAGAGTTAAGAAAGAGAGCAGAAAAGAACAATGAAACCAAGAGCTAATTCTTTGAAAAGATAAATAAAACTGACAAACACTAAGCTAGACATGTCCCAGCCCCCAAAAGACACCTAAAATAAATAATATCAGAAATGAGATGTTACAAATGATACCAAAGAACTTTAAAGGATCAAAAATAGGCTACTGAGAACAATTATAAGATAAGAAGGTGGGCAACAAAAAAAGAAAAGGATAAATTCCTAGATACTTATGATCTACCAAGACTGAATCATAAAGAAAGTAAAAAATCTGAACAGAATAATTACTAGTACGGACATTGAATTAGTGATCAACCACCTCTATAGAAATAAAAGTCCAGGACCAGGCAGCTTCCCTGGTAAGTTGTACCAAACATTCAAAGAAGAATTGACACCAGGCTCTCTGAAGCTTTCCAGAAAAAAGAGCAGGGAACACTTCTAAACCAAAATCATACAAAGATGCCACAAAAGACAAGGAAGGAAGGAAGGAAGGAAGGAAGGAAGGAAAGAAAGAAAGACAGAAAGAAAGAAAGAAAGAAAGAAGACAGAAATGTAAAGAAAAGTAAAGGCAAGAAAAGAAAATTATAGGTCAACATCCTTGAGGAACACAGATGCAAAAATTCTCAACAAAATGTTAGCTAATTGAATTAAAAAATACATTTACACTATGGATCATACACTATGATCAAGTGGGATTTATTCCAGGGATACAAGGATGGTTCAACAACTGTAAATCAATGAATGTGATATACTCTATTAACAAAAAGAAGGATAAAAATAATATGATCATCTCAATAGATGCAGAAAAAGCATTTGACAAAATTGAACATCCCTTTATGATAAAAACTGTCAACAAAGTGGGCACATAGAGAATGTACTTCAACATAATAAGGACCATATATGGCAAGTCCATATCTAACATTACTGTCAATGGCGAAAAGCTGAAAACTTTTCCTCTAAAATTAGGAACAGGATAAGAATGTCTACTCTCACCATTTTTATTCAACACGGTATTGGAATTCCTATCCAGAGCAATTAGGCACAAATAAATAAATAAATAAAGTCATCCAACTTAGAAGTAAAACCATCACTCTTTCCAGATGGCATAATATTTTATATAGAAAACCATAAAGTTAGAACTAATAAGGAATTTAGTAAATTTGCAGGATCAACAGGACAAAATCAATATATAGATATCTGTTGCACTTCTGTACACTAATAATAAACTATCAGAAAGAGAAATTAAAAAAGAAAAACACCCCATTTACAATTGCATCTGAAAGAATAAAATAATAGGAAGAAATTTAACCAAGAAGGCAAAAGATCTGGACGTTGAAACTATCAGACATCAATGAAAGAAACTGAAGAAGACACAGTAAGTGGAACGATATTCTATGCTCATAGATTGGAATAATTAAACATTGTCAAAATATCTATACTACGAAAAGTAATCTACAGAGTCAATGCAATCCCTACCAAAATTCCAAAGGCATTTTTCATAAGTAGATCAAAAAATCCTAACATTTTGATCAGACTATAAAAGACTTCAAGTAGCCAAAGCAATCTTGAAAAAGAAGAATGAACACGTACTCACTGATTTCAAACTATATTATATAGCCATAGTAATCAAAACGGTGTGATATTGGCATAAAAAATGGACACAAAGATCAATGGAATAGAACAGAGAGCCTAGAAATAAACCATGCATACATGGTTAATTAATTTATCACAAAGGAACAAAGAATATATAATAAGGAAAGCACTGTCTCTTCAATAAATGTTGGAAAAATTGGACAGCCACATGCCAAAGAATGAAACTGCATCACTAATTCAAAATAGCTTTAAGGCTTGAATGTAGGACCAGAAACCATAAAACTCCTAGAAGATAACATAGGCAGTAAGCAACTTGACACTGGTCTCTTGCAATGATTTTCTGGACTTGACACCAAAAGTAAAAGCAACAAAAGCAAAAAATAAACAAGTGAGACTACATCGAACTGTAAACTTCAACACAACAAAGAAAGCCATCAACAAAATGAAATGGTAACCTACTGAAGGGCAGAGAATATTTTCAAATCATATATTTGATAAAAAGTTGATATGCAGAACATACAAAAAACTCACAAAACTCAATAGCAAAAAACCAACAGTTGGATTTTAAAAATGCACACAGGATCTTAACAGACATTTTACCAAAGAAGACATACAAATGGCCAACAGACATATAAAAAGAAGCTCAACAACACTAATCATCAGGGCATTGCAAACCAAAACCACAGTGAGATACCACCTCATACCTGCCAGAATGGCTACTATCAAAAAGAAATAACAAGTGTTGGTGAAGATGTGGAGAAAAAGGATCCCTTTTGTGCAGTTGGGGGAAATATAAATTGTTTCAGGCACTATGGAAAACATTGTGGAGTTTTCTAAAAAAAATTAAAAATAGAATTACCATATAATCCAGCAATTCCATTTCTGGGTATTTATTTGAAGAAAACAAAAACACTAACACAAAAAGATGCATGAGCACCCATGTTCATTGTGGCATTATCTACAATAGCCAAGATATGAAAACAACTTAAGTGCCCACTTACAGATGAATGGATTTAAAAAAATGTGGTATATATGTATAATGGAATATTACTGAGCCATAAAAAGAAGGAAATTTTGCCATTCATGACAACATAGATGTAATAGGTGTATAACATAATACTAAGTGAAATAAGTCAGTGAAAGAAGACAAATACTGTATGACCCCACTAGTTATGTACAAAATAAAACAAACAAGCAATAAAACAAGGTTCACAAATACAGAGAACAGATCAGTGCTTGCCAGAGGCAGGGATGTTGGGGTAGATGAAACAGGTGAATGGAATCAAGTATAAACTTCCAGGTATAAAAAAAAATAAGTCATGGGGATGTAATGTACAGCATGGTGACTACAACTAATAAGACTGCATTGCATATTTGAAAGTTCCTAAGAGAATCTTAAAATTTCTCATCAAATGAACAAAAAATTTTTTAACTATGTATGGAGATGTTAATTAGACTTAACATGGTGATCACTGCATAATAAATACAGATGGNGGAAGGAAAGAAAGAAAGACAGAAAGAAAGAAAGAAAGAAAGAAGACAGAAATGTAAAGAAAAGTAAAGGCAAGAAAAGAAAATTATAGGTCAACATCCTTGAGGAACACAGATGCAAAAATTCTCAACAAAATGTTAGCTAATTGAATTAAAAAATACATTTACACTATGGATCATACACTATGATCAAGTGGGATTTATTCCAGGGATACAAGGATGGTTCAACAACTGTAAATCAATGAATGTGATATACTCTATTAACAAAAAGAAGGATAAAAATAATATGATCATCTCAATAGATGCAGAAAAAGCATTTGACAAAATTGAACATCCCTTTATGATAAAAACTGTCAACAAAGTGGGCACATAGAGAATGTACTTCAACATAATAAGGACCATATATGGCAAGTCCACATCTAACATTACTGTCAATGGCGAAAAGCTGAAAACTTTTCCTCTAAAATTAGGAACAGGATAAGAATGTCTACTCTCACCATTTTTATTCAACACGGTATTGGAATTCCTATCCAGAGCAATTAGGCACAAATAAATAAATAAATAAAGTCATCCAACTTAGAAGTAAAACCATCACTCTTTCCAGATGGCATAATATTTTATATAGAAAACCATAAAGTTAGAACTAATAAGGAATTTAGTAAATTTGCAGGATCAACAGGACAAAATCAATATATAGATATCTGTTGCACTTCTGTACACTAATAATAAACTATCAGAAAGAGAAATTAAAAAAGAAAAACACCCCATTTACAATTGCATCTGAAAGAATAAAATAATAGGAAGAAATTTAACCAAGAAGGCAAAAGATCTGGACGTTGAAACTATCAGACATCAATGAAAGAAACTGAAGAAGACACAGTAAGTGGAACGATATTCTATGCTCATAGATTGGAATAATTAAACATTGTCAAAATATCTATACTACGAAAAGTAATCTACAGAGTCAATGCAATCCCTACCAAAATTCCAAGGGCATTTTTCATATGTAGATCAAAAAATCCTAACATTTTGATCAGACTATAAAAGACTTCAAGTAGCCAAAGCAATCTTGAAAAAGAAGAATGAACACGTACTCACTGATTTCAAACTATATTATATAGCCATAGTAATCAAAACGGTGTGATATTGGCATAAAAAATGGACACAAAGATCAATGGAATAGAACAGAGAGCCTAGAAATAAACCATGCATACATGGTTAATTAATTTATCACAAAGGAACAAAGAATATATAATAAGGAAAGCACTGTCTCTTCAATAAATGTTGGAAAAATTGGACAGCCACATGCCAAAGAATGAAACTGCATCACTAATTCAAAATAGCTTTAAGGCTTGAATGTAGGACCAGAAACCATAAAACTCCTAGAAGATAACATAGGCAGTAAGCAACTTGACACTGGTCTCTTGCAATGATTTTCTGGGACTTGACACCAAAAGTAAAAGCAACAAAAGCAAAAAATAAACACGTGAGACTACATCGAACTGTAAACTTCAACACAACAAAGAAAGCCATCAACAAAATGAAATGGTAACCTACTGAAGGGCAGAGAATATTTTCAAATCATATATTTGATAAAAAGTTGATATGCAGAACATACAAAAAACTCACAAAACTCAATAGCAAAAAACCAACAGTTGGATTTTAAAAATGCACACAGGATCTTAACAGACATTTTACCAAAAAGACATACAAATGGCCAACAGACATATAAAAAGAAGCTCAACAACACTAATCATCAGGGCATTGCAAACCAAAACCACAGTGAGATACCACCTCATACCTGCCAGAATGGCTACTATCAAAAAGAAATAACAAGTGTTGGTGAAGATGTGGAGAAAAAGGATCCCTTTTGTGCAGTTGGGGGAAATATAAATTGTTTCAGGCACTATGGAAAACATTGTGGAGTTTTCTTAAAAAAATTAAAAATAGAATTACCATATAATCCAGCAATTCCATTTCTGGGTATTTATTTGAAGAAAACAAAAACACTAACACAAAAAGATGCATGAACACCCATGTTCATTGTGGCATTATCTACAATAGCCAAGATATGAAAACAACTTAAGTGCCCACTTACAGATGAATGGATTTAAAAAAATGTGGTATATATGTATAATGGAATATTACTGAGCCATAAAAAGAAGGAAATTTTGCCATTCATGACAACATAGATGTAATAGGTGTATAACATAATACTAAGTGAAATAAGTCAGTGAAAGAAGACAAATACTGTATGACCCCACTAGTTATGTACAAAATAAAACAAACAAGCAATAAAACAAGGTTCACAAATACAGAGAACAGATCAGTGCTTGCCAGAGGCAGGGATGTTGGGGTAGATGAAACAGGTGAATGGAATCAAGTATAAACTTCCAGGTATAAAAAAAAATAAGTCATGGGGATGTAATGTACAGCATGGTGACTACAACTAATAAGACTGCATTGCATATTTGAAAGTTCCTAAGAGAATCTTAAAATTTCTCATCAAATGAACAAAAAATTTTTTAACTATGTATGGAGATGTTAATTAGACTTAACATGGTGATCACTGCATAATAAATACAGATGGTAACTACAGTTAGAGTGGCATTTCATAATATATGTAATTGTCAAATCACTATGGTGTACATCTGAAACCAATACAGCACATGTAAACTATACTTCAATTATAAATAATTTTTTAAAATATTCCATTTTCTCAATGCATTTTAGGATAAAAGGATGCTTGTGGTTTGAAACATGAGGTATTTGGGCAATAAACCTTAGAAAAAGAGTTGGCCAGGGCAGAGTAGAGATGGCAGGAGAGCCAGATCAAATAAGGAAAGATGAAAGACAGTGACAGATTTTGTTATTATTAGAATTTTGAAAGTGAAGAGCAAAACTGCTACTGTAGTAATCAAATCAGTGACATTAAAAGCCACTCCCAAAGTCAGAACCAATAAATGAAAAATGAGTGAGAACATGGTACATGAGTAGGACTGAGGCTGGAGATCCAAACTGTAATAACTGGCAGAGTAAGAACACTAAAGATAATGAAAGCATATCTTATAGAAGAGAACTGGTCTGAGCTGAACAAATCTATGAGTCTACACATTGATTACCCACAAAAGTATAATGAAAAAGAACCAATATCTACATGTATCTAGGTGAAATATTCACTTCAAGAGCAAGAAAAACTATCTTAAATATCCAATTTGAAAAATCAAATGCCGCATTAATAGTGAAAAAGGAAACATCAGAATGATTTCAATATTCTTTTTTCCCTGAGGAGGTAAAGTTGAAAATGAAAAATTTTGTTCATAAGTAAAAATTCTTGTCTTTGGTTTGGTTTTCCCTTTCCAAATACAGCTAAAATTACAGTTCTACGAAAATGAAAACAGAGAGATGATATATAGGCATAAAATACAGAGAATTCTCCCTTAAGGTAGTGCTAGTCAAAATGTAATGCACACATCACTGCTAGTCTGGGATAAGATAAGTACAGACATTTAATATAAACTGAGAATATGCATTTATATCTTTAATAGCACCTTGGCATTGCTATGATATCCAAGCATGCAATTATATATTTTGACAAAACTGAGTCTGAAAAACTGTTGAAATTACAAATAAACCTGCTCTTCACCACAGATAGTTTTAGGAATTCTTCTTTAAAAGATAAAGTGAGGCTTAAAATGAAAATCTAAAGACATTTCAAGGAGGCAAAGAGGATGATACACATTGATTAAAGACCTCATATTGAAACAGAAGATATAACATTGATGGTTCTATCAGTTCGTATGGTTTAGTTATAAAAATCTAGAAACCCAAATAACTTTAACTCTAAAAAAATTGCTCCCTCTCCCCTCTCCTCCCCCACTACCCCACTGCAAGAAACCTGGACATCAACCATCCAGGGTGCATAAGGCAATCCTTCTCTAAATCCTTAAGAGTGTGGCCTCCATTTTCAAGGAGAGAGAAGTAAAGCACAAAAAGCTGTCTGCCTCCCAGCTTAGCCTCTTTAAAAAATAATTATCTGTAATCACCACCTCAAAGTTCTCTTTCTATCTCAATGGCCAAAACTATCTAAAAGAGAATATGAGAAAGGTAGTTTTCCAGCTGGGCACATCCTTGTCCTTGACTGCATAGGAACAGGTTCCTAAGGAAAAAAGGGAAATGGATAAAGGATATGGAACTTTTGGCCTTGACATCTAGAATAGTCTCGACCACTTCCACTGTGACTAGGTTCTTCATGCTTTCATATGAAACTAATTCTGCTTCTCTTTTGGCTTCTCCTCCATTTTTCGCAATCTCAGAAAATGGCCCCAAACCCCATTAGCATTTATGCAGCATATAAGAAGACATGATTGAAAATTTATTCACAGCTGAGCCATGTGGTATATATAATTTATTTTCCCTTCTACATTTTAACTAGAGTTTAAACTTACTGGCTTAGTTTGCTATGTACCTATCAGTTAGTCACACTAAATTCCTTCAATAAGTGTAAATCTTCCCTTGGATCATCCACACCCACCAGGTCTGATATCACTGCATGTTCTTGCAGCCATCTGCCCCAGAGCCCTCACACTGTTTCTTCAGTCATGAACACAAGACGAACTCTCCAGGTCAGCTTGCATAGCAGCTGCCCAGAGATTTTGTTTTTCCATAATCTCCTTTCCCTGGCACTGAGGTCCCTTAATATTTTTTTCCACTTTGCAATTAACCCCTATTAAAGTCACACTTTAATAACACTTCTTTTTTCAGATAGGCTTTCTGGCCTTCCTATCTAGCCTAGATTACCAGGTCTTAAATTTTGCTGTCACAAGGCTCTGCCCTCTCCCTTCATAGCACTTACCATAATTATTATTATATTATTCTACTTTGGCATTCAGTTCACTTTATCTCTCCCTGTAATGAACTGTAAACTCAATGGTAAGAGGACTCTATGTATAATTTTGGTACCACAGGATTCTCACCATAGCAACACAAGGAAGTTGCTAATAATATGTTCTGGATTTAATAATGAAATGAAACAACTAATATAAGCAGGAACATCTGGAGAAAAATGTTAAATCAGGAAACCCCATTATCTGCCTACATTAATCAAACATCTGTAAATCAAGGTATGTACCTTTCTTTTATGCACCTCTTTTAATAAGCCTAAGTATAAAATTACTTAAGCTTATTACATTTAATATAAAACTATTATGGTTTATTTCTACTTCGTTTCATCCTGAAAATTATAATACTTATTATTTTTATCTTCATCAAAAATACAACACATACTCACAGTAAATCAAATGTACAGTGGAATTATTTACAGTAGAAGGTAAAAATCTATCATTCCAATACACTTATACGCCCAGAAATAGTTCTCTTAACAGGCTGGTGTATAAACTTCCATGCACTTTCTAGTTATTCGCTATAACTCTGCATGTCTGTGGTCTCACTGGTACTATCCTCTTAGATTTCCTTGGATTTAATACTGGAATTATAAAGATTTTCTTAAAAGTAGCAATAGAATGGAGAAAACTGTTGTCCAAAAATAAAAATTAAGAATCTCCTAATGTCCAGTGCCCTGCATCTATTGGTAGATACAGGATGAATACTATCTTTTCACACTCCAGCCAGTGGTAAAGGTAATATTCCTTAACACTACATTAGCAGATATGATAAGGTATTGGTTCTTATCACTGCCTGAATTATGCCAAAATTGAAGCTTAGAATGCATTTTGTCATCACAGTCTTCCACTTTTCATGGCACTAACATCTGTATGTCTCTAGGAGAAAGAAAACATAGTATTTTTGGTGATTAAATGTTAGACCCTTTGCTCATCAAATTGATATAGACAGCTATTTATTTAAGATGTTAATATGAACCTCATGGTAAACACAAACCTAAAACCTATTATAGATACAAAAAACTAAAGAGATAAAAAGTCAAAAAATATAAAAATTCATCAATCACAAAGAAATAGAGCAAGAGAAGAAAGGAACCAAAGAATTACAAGACAAACAGAAAACAAATTTTAAAATGGCAAAAAGTTCATACCTACCAATAATTACTTTATTTTTTCAAATTTATTTTATTTACATTCTAGCTAATTAACATATAGTGTAATACTGGTTTCAGGAGTAGAACTTTGTGGTTCATCACTTACATATAACACCAGTGCTCATCACAACAAGTGCCTTCCTTAATACCCATCACCCATTTAGCCCACCCCCTCCTGTTGGTGGGAATGCAAATTGGTGCAGCCATTCTGGAAAACCAATAATTACTTTAAATGTAAATGGCCTAATGGCTCCAATCAAAAGACATAAGGTGGTGGAATAGCTATAAAACAAAACAAAACAATACCCATCTATATGCTGCCTATAAGACTCACCTCAGACCTAAAGACACATAAAAACTGAAATTGAAGGGACAGAAAAACTATTCACCATGCAAATAGAAGAAGGAAAAAAAAGCCAGGGAAGCAATACTTATATCAGACTAAATAGATTTAAAATGAACATTCCAACAAGAGACAAAGAAGAGCATTACATGATAAAGGGATCAATCCAAAACTGTTGCCCAAAAATAAAAATAGGATAGGATAGGGGCGCCTGAGTGGCGCAGTTGTTAGGCGTCTGCCTTCGGCTCAGGGCATGATCCCGGTGTTGTGGGATCAAGCCCCACATCAGGCTTCTCTGCTAGGAGCCTGCTTCTTCCTCTCCCACTCCCCCTATTTGTGTTCCCTTTCTCGCTGGCTGTCTCTCTCTGTTAAATAAATAAAATCTTTAAAAAAAAATAGGATAGGATATAGCAATTATAAATATCTATGCACCCAACACTGGAGCACCTAAATACATAAAGCAAATATCAATGGACATAAAGAGAGAAATTATGGTAATACAATAATGGTAGATGACTTTAACNAGTTTGCTATGTACCTATCAGTTAGTCACACTAAATTCCTTCAATAAGTGTAAATCTTCCCTTGGATCATCCACACCCACCAGGTCTGATATCACTGCATGTTCTTGCAGCCATCTGCCTCAGAGCCCTCACACTGTTTCTTCAGTCATGAACACAAGACGAACTCTCCAGGTCAGCTTGCATAGCAGCTGCCCAGAGATTTTGTTTTTCCATAATCTCCTTTCCCTGGCACTGAGGTCCCTTAATATTTTTTTCCACTTTGCAATTAACCCCTATTAAAGTCACACTTTAATAACACTTCTTTTTTCAGATAGGCTTTCTGGTCTTCTTATCTAGCCTAGATTACCAGGTCTTAAATTTTGCTGTCACAAGGCTCTGCCCTCTCCCTTCATAGCACTTACCATAATTATTATTATATTATTCTACTTTGGCATTCAGTTCACTTTATCTCTCCCTGTAATGAACTGTAAACTCAATGGTAAGAGGACTCTATGTATAATTTTGGTACCACAGGATTCTCACCATAGCAACACAAGGAAGTTGCTAATAATATGTTCTGGATTTAATAATGAAATGAAACAACTAATATAAGCAGGAACATCTGGAGAAAAATGTTAAATCAGGAAACCCCATTATCTGCCTACATTAATCAAACATCTGTAAATCAAGGTATGTACCTTTCTTTTATGCACCTCTTTTAATAAGCCTAAGTATAAAATTACTTAAGCTTATTACATTTAATATAAAACTATTATGGTTTATTTCTACTTCGTTTCATCCTGAAAATTATAATACTTATTATTTTTATCTTCATCAAAAATACAACACATACTCACAGTAAATCAAATGTACAGTGGAATTATTTACAGTAGAAGGTAAAAATCTATCATTCCAATACACTTATACGCCCAGAAATAGTTCTCTTAACAGGCTGGTGTATAAACTTCCATGCACTTTCTAGTTATTCGCTATAACTCTGCATGTCCCTGTGGTCTCACTGGTACTATCCTCTTAGATTTCCTTGGATTTAATACTGGAATTATAAAGATTTTCTTAAAAGTAGCAATAGAGTGGAGAAAACTGTTGTCCAAAAATAAAAATTAAGAATCTCCTAATGTCCAGTGCCCTGCATCTATTGGTAGATACAGGATGAATACTATCTTTTCACACTCCAGCCAGTGGTAAAGGTAATATTCCTTAACACTACATTAGCAGATATGATAAGGTATTGGTTCTTATCACTGCCTGAATTATGCCAAAATTGAAGCTTAGAATGCATTTTGTCATCACAGTCTTCCACTTTTCATGGCACTAACATCTGTATGTCTCTAGGAGAAAGAAAACATAGTATTTTTGGTGATTAAATGTTAGACCCTTTGCTCATCAAATTGATATAGACAGCTATTTACTTAAGATGTTAATATGAACCTCATGGTAAACACAAACCTAAAACCTATTATAGATACAAAAAACTAAAGAGATAAAAAGTCAAAAAATATAAAAATTCATCAATCACAAAGAAATAGAGCAAGAGAAGAAAGGAACCAAAGAATTACAAGACAAACAGAAAACAAATTTTAAAATGGCAAAAAGTTCATACCTACCAATAATTACTTTATTTTTTCAAATTTATTTTATTTACATTCTAGCTAATTAACATATAGTGTAATACTGGTTTCAGGAGTAGAACTTTGTGGTTCATCACTTACATATAACACCAGTGCTCATCACAACAAGTGCCTTCCTTAATACCCATCACCCATTTAGCCCACCCCCTCCTGTTGGTGGGAATGCAAATTGGTGCAGCCATTCTGGAAAACCAATAATTACTTTAAATGTAAATGGCCTAATGGCTCCAATCAAAAGACATAAGGTGGTGGAATAGCTATAAAACAAAACAAAACAATACCCATCTATATGCTGCCTATAAGACTCACCTCAGACCTAAAGACACATAAAAACTGAAATTGAAGGGACAGAAAAACTATTCACCATGCAAATAGAAGAAGGAAAAAAAAGCCAGGGAAGCAATACTTATATCAGACTAAATAGATTTAAAATGCACATTCCAACAAGAGACAAAGAAGAGCATTACATGATAAAGGGATCAATCCAAAACTGTTGCCCAAAAATAAAAATAGGATAGGATAGGGGCGCCTGAGTGGCGCAGTTGTTAGGCGTCTGCCTTCGGCTCAGGGCATGATCCCGGTGTTGTGGGATCAAGCCCCACATCAGGCTTCTCTGCTAGGAGCCTGCTTCTTCCTCTCCCACTCCCCCTATTTGTGTTCCCTTTCTCGCTGGCTGTCTCTCTCTGTTAAATAAATAAAATCTTTAAAAAAAAATAGGATAGGATATAGCAATTATAAATATCTATGCACCCAACACTGGAGCACCTAAATACATAAAGCAAATATCAATGGACATAAAGAGAGAAATTATGGTAATACAATAATGGTAGATGACTTTAACGCTCCACTTACATCAATGAATAGATCATGCAGACAGAATATCAATAAGGAAGCAATGCCTTTGAATGACACATTGGACCAGATAGACATAATAGATATATACAGAACATTCCATCCAAAAACAACAGTACACATTCTTTTCAAGTGCTTACGGAAGGTTCTCCAGAATAGAGCATGTATTAAGTCAAAACCCAAGCCTCAATAAATTTAAGATGACTAAAATCATACCATGCATCTTTTCCAATCAAAACTATATAAAACTAGAAATAAATCACGTACACACACCAAAAAATAAAGAAAACACAAACATGTGGAAATTAAACTACATGAAACTAAACAACTGAGGGTCAAAAGAGCAATCAAAGAAGAAGTTATTTTTTTAATTAATTTATTTATTTGAGAGAGAGAAAGAGTGAGAGAGAGAATGATTACCAGCAAGGGGAGTGGTAGAGGGAGAAGCAGATTCCCCACTGAGCAGGAAGCCCAACGTGGGACTTGATCCTAGAACCCTGGGATCATGACCTGAGCCAAGAGCAGATGCTTAACTACCTGACCTACCCAGGTACCCAAGGAAGAAATTAAAAAACACAAGGAGACAAACAAAAGTAAAAACACAACAGTTCAAAATCTCTGGGACACAGTGAAAGCATTTTTTTTAAAGATCTTATTTATCATTTGAGAGAGAGAGAGCGTGAGAGTGCACAAGAGAAGTGAAGGGCAGATGGAGAAGCAGACTCCCCACCGAGCAGGGAGCCTGATGCGGGGCTCAATCCTGGGACTCTGAGATCATGACCTGAGCCAAGGCAGACACTTAACCAACTGAGCCACCTAGACATGCTGTGAAAGCAGTTCTAAGTCAGAGGTATACAGCGATACAAGCCTAACTCAAAAAACAAGAAAAAGCCCAAATAAACTGTCTTTACACCTAAGGAACCAGAAAAAGAATAAACAAAGCCCAAGGTAAGTAGGAGAAAAAAATAAATAAATAAAGATTAGAGTAGAAATAAATGACATAGAGACTTAAAAGAGAGAGACAGAGAGAAAGAAAAGGAAAAAAAAAATCAATGAAACCAAGAGCTGGTTCTTTGAACATGTGAAGAAAATGGAAAAACCCTTAGCCAGATTCATTAAGAAAAAAGGAAAAAGGACCCAAATAAAAAAAAATCAGATGAGAGGAGAGGTAACAACTGACACCACAGAAATGCAAAGGATTATGAGAATACTATGAAAAATTATGTCAGAAAACTGAACAATCTAGAAGAAATGGATGAATTCCTAGAAACATAATCTTCCAGAACTGAGTTAGGAAGAAATAAAAAATCTGAACAGACCAATTACAAGTAAAGAAATTGAATTGGTAACCAAAAAAACTACCAAAATATCAGTTCAGGACCAGATGACTTCACTGGTAAATTCTACCAGACATTTAAAGGAGAGTTAATACCTGTTTTCCTCAAACTATTCCAAAAAATAGAAATGGAAGGAAAGCTTCCAAATACATTCTATGAGGGCAGCATTACCCTGATACTAAAACTAGATAGAGACATTACAACAAAAGAAATCTACAGACCAATATCCCTGATGAACACAGATGCAATACAATATTTCTGCAAAAAGTATTAGCAAACCACATATGACAATATGTTAAAAAATTCATTCACCTTGAGCAGGTGGGATTTATTCTGGGGAATGCAAGGATGGTTCAATATTGCAAATCAATCAATGTTATACAGTATATCAAAGAGTCAAAGATACAAATCACATGATCCTTTCAAAGGAAGCAGAAAAAGCATTTGACAAGATTCAACATCCATTTATGATATAAACTCACAACCAAGTGGGGTTAAAGAGAAAAAGGTCATATATTAAAATTCCACAGCTAACATCAGCCTCAATGGTGAAAAACTGAGAACATTCCCTCTAAAAGTAGAAACAAGACAAGTATATCCACTCTCACCACTATTAGTAAAAATAATACTGGAAGTCCTAGCCACAGTAATCAGACAAGAAAAAGAAATGATACATCCATATTGGTAAAGAAAAATTAAACTGTCAGTATTTTTAGAAGACATGACACTAAACATAGAAAATCCTAAAGACTCCACCAAAAAAAAAACTAGAACTGATAAATGAATTCAGTAAAGTATCAGGATACAAAATTAATACCCAGAAATTAGTAGTGTTTTTATAAGCTAATAATGAAGCTGCAGATAGAGAAATTAAAACAAACAAAAAACCCACCATTTACAATTGCACCAAAAAGAATAAAATACCTAGGAATAAACTTAACCAAAAAGGTGAAATACCTATTCTCCAAACTCTATAAAACACTGACAAAAGAAATTGAAGATGACACAAACAAATGGAAAAATATTCCACACTCGTGGATTAGAATAATTAATATTGTTAAAATGTCCATATTACCCAAAGAAACCTACAGATTAAATGCAAATCCTATCAAAATTACCAACAGCATTTTTCACAGAACTAGAACAAATAATCCTAAAATTTGTATGGAACCAATAAATACTGAATAGCCAAAACAATCCTGAGAAAGAACAAAGCTAGAGGTATCACAATACCAGATTTCAGGACATAGTACAAAGTTGTAGTAATCAAAACAATGATACTGGCACAAAAACAGATACAGCTCAGTGGAACAGAACAGAGTCCAGAAATAAACCCACAATTATATGGTCAATTAATCTATGACAAAAGAGGCAAGAATATATAATGAGGAAAAAGACAGTCTCTTCAATAAATGGTGCTAGGAAAACTGGTCAGCTACATGTAAAAGAAAGAAATCGTACTGCTTTCTAACACCATACACAAAAATAAACTCAAAATGAATTAAAGACCTAAATGTGAGACTTGAAACCATAAAAATCCTAAAAGAGAACAGAGGGAATACTTTCTCTGACATTGGACATAGTAACATTTTTCTAGATCTGTCTCCTTAGGCAAGGGAAACAAAAGAAAAAATAAACTATTGGGACTACATCAAAATAAAAAGCTTTAGCACAGCAAAGAAAACCATCAACATCACAAAAAAGACAACTATATTGGAGAGTATATTTGCAGATGATATATTTCATAAAGGGTCGATATCCAAAATATATAAAGAACTATACAACTCAACACACACAAACACACACACACACACAATTTGATTAAAAAGTGGGCAGAGGACTTGAATGGACATTTTTCTAAAGAAGACATACAGATGGCCAACAGACATGTGAAAAGCTGCTCCTTACTCATCATCAGAAAATGCAAATCAAAACCACAAGAACTATCACCTTGCACCAGTTAGCTAAAATCAAAATGACAAGAAATAACAAGTGTTTGTGAGGATGTGAAAAAAAGAAACCCTTGTTCACTGTTAGTGGGAATGTAAATTATTACAGTCACTGTGGAAAACAGTATGGAAGTTCCTAAAAAATTAAAAATAAAAATATCATATGATCCAATAATTTATTATTAGGTATTTACCTAAAGAAAATGGAAACTCTAATTTGAAAAGACATATGTACCCCTATATTAACAGCAGCATTATTTACAATAGCCAAGATATGGAAGCAACCTAAGTGTCCATCAATAGGTAAATTAATAAGGAAGATGTGGTATACATATATAATGGAATATTATGCAGCCATAATAAGGAATAAGATCATGCCATCTGAGACAACATGGATGGATCTAGAGGGTATTATGCTAAGTGAAATAAGTCAGATTGAGAAAGACAAACACCATATGATTCCACTCATAAGTGGAATCTGAAAAAATTTATAAACAAACAAAAAGCAGAATCAGATCTATAAGTACAGAGAACAAACTGATGGCTACCAGAGGGTGGGGAGATGGGCAAAATCGGTGAGTGGAGAGGGAGTAATGGGCATCCAGTTAGGGAATGCATAAGTCATGGGAACAAAGGCACAGCATAAGGAATATAGTTAGTGATATCACAACAGCAATGTTAACAGGATAGATGGCAGCTATACTTGTGGTGAACATAGCATAATGTATAAACTTGTCAAATCACTAAGTTGAACACCTGAAACTAATGTAACATTGTGTGGCAAGTATACTCAAGAAAATGTTTTTAATTTAAAAATTAAAGATAAAGACTCTGACAAATTTGTTATATTATTTCTCAATAAAATTATACAGGAATATTTTCATTTTATGCATGAGAAAAAGCTCATCATCTAACAGTTCTCAGTGTCCATAAAACAGCTGACTAGATATCAAATTCAAGTTTATTTGGGGGAAAAAAGCCACACTTTTTTATCTATATCCATTTGTTTCTTCTTTTTTTTTTTTTAAAGATTTTATTTATTTATTTGACAGAGATAGAGACAGCCAGCGAGAGAGGGAACACAAGCAGAGGGAGTGGGAGAGGAAGAAGCAGGCTCACAGCAGAAGAGCCTGATGTGGGGGCTCGATCCCATAACGCCAGGATCATGCCCTGAGCCGAAGGCAGACGCTTAACTGCTGTGCCACCCAGGCGCCCCCATTTGTTTCTTCTATACCATATCACCCAATATTATTAAATGTATATAACAGTAAATGCTGCTTGAAGAATCTCCAGATTCTTCCTTTTTTACTCAGCCTTTCCTTACTCCTTTTCTCTCTTCCCTCTTCTTTTCCTTCAATAAATGCATTGAATTACTTTCCTTAAGAAGGTCACTGTTTAGTAACGTTGACAGGGAAGGACACCATAAGCACCTAGACTAGAGGAAGCTATTGAGTCTTTTCTAGAATGGATTGAGATGTCACAAGGAAATAACAAGGAGAGTCAAATAAATCAGTACCAATAGCTGAATTGGGGACAAATTCCGATATCTGGTTTATTCAGCATAATGGGAACCAAAGAATCCAAGCTATGAGCAATAATTCAGGTACAGGAATTTCAAATTCAGATATGTAGCAATAACACAGTACCAACTCTATTTCTCACATTTACTGACTGTGTCATGTGCAGATTTTCTAATTCCACTGACTCATTGGGGGTCCATATTTGCTCCAGACTAGGAGCTCCAAACTACTTTTTGAAGGAATAAATTGGAGAGGTTTGACAAACATGGTGATGAGACCAGTGAGTCTGAAAGTTAAGCTTATTGTGCACGCATCTCTCTATGGCTCAGAAGTTTGGCTCAGATCAAAAGCAAATATGAATGATTGTGATCGGAACAGAATGACTATCACATAATCATAGTAAAACCCCTACTTACAATGAAACTTAAGCAAAGTATGACTTAGTAGGCATGGAGACTGGTCCATAACAGGGAAATTGTGAGGAATGGTGGAGGGATGTCTCTGCCAATGTCATAGGCAGAAAGCAAAACATGGTTTATTGACAGTATGAAGGGTGGAGGCTTGAAATTTAAATACCAGTTAAAATAGGAGACTAGAATGAGGTAAGAAGATGCCATCTGAGAGCAACATCACATTTTCATTCCTCACTGAGGGTCAAGTGCTAATGGGTTCTACTGTCATGAGGTCAAATTCAATATAGGTAGCTGGTGCCAAGTGAATATCGTATTTTCTAAGGCATCATAAACTATAAAAGTTGATTAATCATGGCAGTTCTCTACCCAAATATAAATGGTAAAACACAGGAAGACAGGAAGACTTCCAAGACAGGAAGTTGAACTGAAGTAGGAATCAGAATATAACTATATGATCTGTCTGATAATTCTTATCAATAGGCAGAATCAATTATTCTCAACCATTACAACTTGATATCGATAGTATACATTAGATGGTCAAGTTGGTCATTAGTGAAATGCAGTTGATCCCTAACACAATGGTGAAATTTGTCAATATATTATTCAAATGAGTTTTCCCAAGTCATTGCACTTTCCGCAAGAAGCTTTCATATTGAAAACTCTATGAAGAGGGCTTTCATCTGAAATGCACAGCTTACATTTCCACCAAGA
>NC_048235.1:19377282-19496311 GCF_002007445.2 Ailuropoda melanoleuca | reverse complement strand
AGCTTTCATATTGAAAACTCTATGAAGAGGGCTTTCATCTGAAATGCACAGCTTACATTTCCACCAAGATTGAGACTAAAACAGAATATGATCAATGATTCATTAGCCAATTAGAGGTTGCTTCTTAAAAATACATTTATTAATTTCTTTCTTGTTATAATTTATTAATTGCCAATCTCTTTCAAAGTTCTGTACCATGTGCAGGGATACAGACTCAATATTCTGCAGTCTTATAAGTCTGCAATATTTTGCAATCCAGTTTTTGATACTGATTGTGTTTGTGTAACACAGATCCACTTCTAAACATAACTGAAATCTCTGCATGCATTAGAAAAAAAATATGGAAAGAGTAATCAATAGAGGTATAAACAAAGCTAGGAAATGAGAAAACCTATTGTCTGAATTAAATTAAATATTTTTATAAATGCAGTCACATTACAACCTAAAGAAAGAAGTCAGTTATTTCCTTATTTTTTTAGCGTCAAGAATTTTTATAGAAAAAGAATTTTTATAGAGTTAGACTTGATAATTTGAACTGTTATAAGTTCAAGAGTTATAGTTGAAGAGTTATAAGGTATTATCAAAATTGAAGGTTCTAGGGCACCTGGGTGGCTCAGCTGGTTAAGCATCTGGGTCCCGAGNGAGTTATAAGGTATTATCAAAATTGAAGGTTCTAGGGCACCTGGGTGGCTCAGCTGGCTAAGCATCTGGGTCCCGAGATTGAGTCCTACGTCAGGCTCCCTGCTCAGTGGGGAGTCTGCTTCTCCCTCTCCTTCTGCCCCTCCCCCCCTGGCTTGTGTACATGCTCTCTCTCTCACTCTCACTCAAATAAACAAATCTTTAAAAAAATCTAAAGGTTCTAATGGTATTTTAAAATAACATCTTAGTATTATTTTGGTCAAAATAATAAGAATGATCTCTGCCATATTCACCAGACAGGATGTACTAGCTTTATGTAATCATGGATCATGTAAATTCTATAAATATTCAATTTACATGACATATCTCTGAATGTTTAACTTATAACTCAAATTTTTATTTCCCGGCTTAAATTACACTTTGAACTGGTGAACAATTCAAAATTGTATGAAAGGCTGGACTTTGGAGTCAATTGTATCTGGTTTCAACTTTAGCTTTCCAGGTGGGACAACCCCTAAAGCTTTCTTGAGGGAAGAGCTGATCTAAAAATAATGCACTAGCGTTTGTAACACAGGGCTGGCATGTATTAGACATATTACTGGAGAGAGTTGCCATTATTATTGCTGTTGTTCCTGGTTTTTGTTTTTATTATGGTGAGTTGTTATCACTTGAATAGTTAGGGACCCAGAAGTTAGAAGTGGAAGGGATAACAGTCAAAAGAGGGAAAAGAACAGCATGTTGTCTTGGGAAGGAGTAGGTAGGGAAATAATTATGCTTTGAGCAGTATAAATTTAACTCACTGATTTTAAGGTCAATAGTTGGATTTTGAGAATATGTGCAAAGCTTTGACAAGCACATGCTCTCTTTTGAGGCTGAAATGAACAGACTAATAATTCTAGAATCATCAGTTATTTGGATTTGTTTTACATATTGTCATAGTCAGAAGAGTGCTCCCTGACAAAATAGTCACTTCCTAATTCCCAGAACCTGTGAATATGTTACCTCACATAGCAAAAGGGATTTTGCAGATGTGACTAGGGCTGTGGGGCTCAGATGGAAGATTATTCTAGATCTTCTTCTCCAGAAAGGAATACAGCCTTGCTAGCTCCTTCATTTTAGCTCAAACCACTGATTAACAGAATTAGTAGATAAACTGTTCTTTACGCTGCTGAATTTGTGGTAATTTGCTATAAAAGAAATAGAAAACTAATACATCTATGATTTTAAAAGTTTATATAAAACTAGACACTGATGTTCTTTAATATCATATTAAAATTGATATTCTATATACCTTAAAGTTATATTTATTGGAGGACAAATCCTGAGAGTGTTAATATGCACATAACCAAAATAAAAATATTAGCTATATATTACAATATTTGGTATACAAAGATACTAACATTTATTAGCAATGTATAACTAAAAATATTAAAAATCAATACTTAGGAATAAAGTATTTTTATTCTTATTTCTAATTTTCCTCACCTAGATATCATCCAAGTAACAGTCTCCACAGTTTATTCTATGAACTAATGTTAGTCATTCCTAAAATAATGAACCCTTTTTATAACTTAATTTATTTACTTTTGTCTTAATATATTGGACAACTGTAAGAGGTACTAGCTTTATAGAGAATTTAATGTTTACATATACGTCCTATTCAAATCATACTGAGATGAATAAAATGGCTGAATTTCTTTTTGAGCCAATTAATCTCCAAATTTAAGTATGTTTGCAAATGAAGTAATATGAAATACATGTGGATCACTTGCTTTCATTTTAGAAATGTAAAGGAAGAGCCATTATCACTGAAGAATTTAGTGCGTCATAAATAAATGTTCACACTAGAAGAATAAACTATCATATTTAATCAAGTTCACTTATTAAGAAAATGTCTCAAATTTAATTTCAAAACCATTAGGCATAACAAAATGCAATTATAAATATCCCCATAATGTTTTCATAGCATCAAAATATTTAAGATTTTAAAGTAATTTTAAAAGTTACCAGATCTTATTTTTTCTTTGCATAATGCCTGCAACAAATAGTCTACAAACTGATTGAATATCTCCAGCAAAGGTCAAATCTTATATAAGCACATATATTATTTTTGAATAGTTGTCATTATGTGAAAGTATCACCTAATATAGCATCAAAATATTGGATGATTGGTTATATGTTGATCATCAAAATCTACAGAAATACTTGAAGATGCTAACAAAGAGATAATTTTGGCCAAGTTCAAATAACCCGCTTGATATTCAAACATTGAAGTAACAACTTCTTACTGACTCTAACCATGTTCCAGACACTGAGCTAGGCTTTTCTCATATTTTAACTCAATAAGTAAGCTTGCAAATCATTAGGCTAAATCAATCTGTAGTTTACTTCATGGAACACTAATGGACTTTCAGAATCAATATGCCTCCTGAAGAGTCAAATCCTTAATTGTGACTGGTTTGCTGGCAGGATCTGGCTAAGAACATTTTCCAAGCATTCCTAACTGTCCTTGCTTTTAGTCTCAGTGTTCATCATTCCACATTGTCTAGTTATGATTTAGGCTTTACTGGTAACATATATTTTTATGGATAATGGCCCCGTAAAATAGTGAAAATGTAAAAACAACATGAAAGGCCACAATCAAATCCTACTTTTTTCAAACAGCATTTTTTTTAAGTGACAAAGATTTTGAAGCTCCTGTTAATGAGACTTTAGTGGGTTTCTGATGCAAGATGGCAGAGAGATCACATATATTCAATAGTCTAATCTCTATTCAGTTGATAAAAATATTTAAATCCCTGACAAAAGGACAAGTTATAATTGGTAAATGGAGGTTTTGACGGATTTCTTGAAGACAGATGATGGATGAGATGTACTGATGCACATGGTCCAGCACGATAGTCACTGGGCTGAAAACACACACGAGAGAAGATGCCTCAGTGTCAGGAGTCTGTTTCCTCTGGGATGCACAAGTAAGGCTCTAAGCTCAAAGCCAAGTTAGTAAATACACACAACAGAGTGGCTTTTGACAATAAAATGAGAGTAGTGTTCAAGTTACCATTGCTGTGTGAAAAATATCACGAATATAATGGCAAAAAAAGCACTAATTTTACTATACCCCCTGATTCTTTGGGTTAAATATCTGAGAAGTATTGCCTTGTCTCTGTTCCACATATCTGCAGCCTTCACCAGAAAGACTCCAAAGTTGAAGCTAATTCAAGGACTGGAATAACTCAAAGACTAGGAAGGATTCCAGTTGAGGGCTGGCATTATCTAAAGTCTCCCTTACTCGCTTGTCTAATGGTTTTACTGGCTGTCAGAGGGCCTCGGCTGTCACTGTTGGCTGCAACACTTACACATGGCCTCTTCATGTTGTTGCTTGAGCCTCCTTATTACAGCATGGTGCTTGGGTTAGAAGAATGAGTTTCCCAAGAAGAAACAGACAGAAGTTTTATAAATTCTCATGACCTAGCCTAACAAGACAGTATCTGCTATTGATATAAACCCATTGAGAATTCAAGGGCAGGAATCATAGAATCCACCTTTCCTTGAGAGGAGAGTCAAAAGCACTTTGTAAGAAGATCATGTAAAATGGGAGATGTTGTTGTATTTGTAAAATAAAACCTGCCACAGGTAATTTATTAAAGAACTATCTACAGAATAGCTAAGTGAGTGAAAACCTCTCCCTATTCTGGCCACACAGGAAAATCTGCTGAAATTCTGTAAAAAAAAAAAAAAGAGAGAGAGAGAGAAAGGCTTGTCCCAGGCAAAATATTTCCCTTACCTACCCAGAGCTCATGTTTAGCTCTCCCAATCAGAAGAATGAATGACTGTGAATCCAGATCTAAAGCAGAAACCCTTCCCAGAGAATATTATAATCAGCCTAGAAGCTCATTACAAAATATAAGTAACAGATATTTGGGAAAAACACAATACCATAAAGGGAGAAAAACTAAATAAAAAGAGAAAGGGACTGATTCAATAGAAAACAGAGATAATTCAGGCAGCAAAAGAGCACTTTAAAAAATAAAATGTGACACTTCAAAGATTCAAGTTAACGTGACATGCTTTAAATAGGAACACAATACAATATAGAAGCAGTGGTTAGGAAACAAGAGAGAATACGTCAAATTTCTAAAGTAAGTTAAAGAAGTAATACATAAAATGAATTAATTGAATAATAAGATGCACGTGGATCTAAATGATTGAGGAAATTTTCCAAGACCATACAGTTAAAACTAATTGTAACCCAGACTTAAATAGAGGTCTTACCTATACCCCCCTTCAAACGTATAAACTGGGATCAGATTTGGGTCAAATTTACAATAAATAAAAGTTATATATTTGTGCTATATATAATTTTCATACTTTAAGAACATATATATCATGTACAAATGTAGAACACATGCATATTTATAGAACGATATATGATTTTACAATTTTAAATTATCTTTGAGTTTTATAGTGCTGCATCCTTGCTTATATGACTGATCTTAACTATGAATTAGATTATCTTTGCCTTTGGTTAAGGATACAACCCTAACTTGCACTTTACCAAATGGAAATTTAAAACTTTTTCTTTGTAATAACTTTCTCTAAAACACTGTCCACGATACGCTATTAGAATTACAATGTTAAAATAACTATTGATGCATAATGCTGAGCACAAAAGCTACCTCAACGAAGACATATGGAAGAAGCTGCCTCGCAGCTTATGTTACCTATTCTGACCTCCTTGTTCTCTTTACATTAAAATACAGTTGACAATTTGGTATTGTAGTATGAAACTGCAAAATTAAGTGCACTTTCTTGAACAAAAATAGTTCTTAATATTGAGTATGTATAAAACCTTTGGCAATTATAATACCTTCATATGTTGCCTCTGTTCTTGCTTTTATGTTTTAAGAATGTCTTATTTCTCAACTGTAATCATAGTAATTAAAAACAGGAATAAAATGCATTTTCAAGATCACTTTCTATTGCTCCATTTAATTTTGTCCCCCTAATACACCTTGATTATTTATGCCACTTTTTATCTTTAAGAATTCAGTGATTCAGCATTACAGATATTTTTCATACACATATGTCCTTGGGACTTCTGGAAGCATTCAGATATTGACAATCCCCACTTATCAACTTATTGTAGATTTATTTCTAATTACAACCTTATTCTCTTTTAGCTAAAACAATATTAACCTTTATACTTTGTATATGGCTTTAAAATTCATAATAACTTTCAATATCCACTCTCAGTTGATTCTATTAACAGTCATTAAAGATAGGTAGAGATGAACAAATGGTGGGGGAATGAGGAGATGTTGGTCAAAAGGTACAAAGTTTTGATGAATCACTAAATTATATACTTGAAACTAATATCACACTGTATGTTAACTGGAATTTAACAAAAACTTGAAAAAGGAAATAAAATAAAATAAAATTTTTTATTTCCCCCCCAAAAAAAGGTACAAAGTTTAACTTATGTAGAATGAATAAATTCTAGAGACATAATGCACAGCATGGTGTTTATTGTTAATACTATGATACTGTATAACTGAAATTTGCTAAGAGAGTAGATCTTTAGTGTTCTCATAATATACACACAAAATGGTAATTATGTGAGGTGGAGGATATGTTAATTTGCTTGACTATAGCAATCATTTCACAATGTATATATACATAAAAACATCATGCTATGCACTTTAAATATATCCAATTTTTATAGTCAATAAAGAGGTTCTTATCCTCCAAAAAATTGTAAACAGATTTAGAGATGTCTCAGGAATACTGCAATTTGCCTTTGTATTTGTACTTGAATTTGTCTTTGTATTTAAATGCCAACATGATAAGAGGCTGTAACAGTATTTCCTATATAAACCCAGGTCTTAATTTGAGGTAAGATCAATATTTCAAAATAAAATTAAGTAAAAAGGAAAATAGATTGTTCAATTAATTGTTTGAAATGTGCGGGGACAGACTTTAGACAAAATTGGAGCACCAAGGTAACTTCAGTGCTGATTAGATCACAGTTAAAAAGCAGCAACAGAAGCCAGAAGTTTCCACGTGACTGCTGGGGCTAGAGCCACCCCACCTTTCTCAGGACAGGGGCCAGTTAAATGGATACTTCCCTCTCTCTCCATGTAACTTAGTTTTGAATTAAAATTTGTTCAGGTGGAACCTAAATCACATCTGGAGCCTAGTTTTGGATGTTGAAATAAATATTGACCGAAACTCTCTATAATAGTAGCTCTCTGGCTACTCCACACTTACACACAGGTATCTTCTCATGTTTGACTTTCAGGTAACAATAAGAGCAATATACTCCCACAGGACACAATTAATCCTCAGACAAATGAAAGCATGCTCATTGTCTCTCTGAAAGAGAAGACCCAAACTCTCACCAATTATTACATTTAATCCTGGGTAATGTTAATTCTCTTATAGTCACAATGCTGCCTTCATTTCTTATAACTATGAACAAATTATAAAAGGTAATCACCACCAAACATTTAATATAAAATAGTAGAGAAAGTGAAAAGAAGTAAAAGGACATGGTTAAAGGCACATGCAATTTAATAATGCACAGGATGGAGCAAGAAGGCTATCCGTAGATATTACTGCTCTCATTTCTGCAACGGTTTGTGAGGGTTTCACCAGTATTTATGATGTTATACCCCTTGATCCAAAGTTCCTTTTCATTCAGCCTGCACCTCAGGGGGCACAGTTCTTACCTGGAGGTGATCCAAATCTACAATCCTGATGTCTGATCACTTAGAAGAATGCCTACACAGGCTTCTTTGTTTTTTCTTAATTTTTATCCCCTGACAGAGGATGACTTGGATTCCAGAGATTCAACTTCATGTCTGCATTGCGTGGAAGGCACTATATATTACACATTGGTAATGAGAATCAAGCACCCCAGCCAACATCCTATAATTTGCTATGATGTCAGTTATACTTGGGAGCACTTGGGAAATTAACTTAGCATTGTTTCATGAGGGGCGCCTGGGTGGCACAGCGGTTAAGCGTCTGCCTTCGGCTCAGGGCGTGATCCCGGCGTTATGGGATCGACCCACATCAGGCTCCTCCACTAGGAGCCTGCTTCTTCCTCTCCCACTCCCCCTGCTTGTGTTCCCTCTCTCGCTGGCTGTCTCTATCTCTGTTGAATAAATAAATAAAATCTTTAAAAAAAAAAAAAAGAATTGTTTCATGAGCCTTCGGGNTCCCTCTCTTGCTGGCTGTCTCTATCTCTGTTGAATAAATAAATAAAATCTTAAAAAAAAAAAAAAAGAATTGTTTCATGAGCCTTCGGCCGACTGTGAAACAGATTAGGACAAAACTCCGTTTAAGAACTGATGCCCATAAGGCACAACCCTGCCTGGAAGACAAGAATGGCTGTCTGTGTGCTGGATACCAGAATCATCTCAGAGCCAGAGGTCAGTATCTCTCCAAATATCAGGTGGGAACACTGATTCTGACAAAAGGACATTGGTGTCTTTAGAGAAAAGTAGGAGGAAAATCCATAATAGTTTGATAATAGTATCACAAGAACCTTTCTCAAAGGTCTGCATATTCCCATATGCTCAAGGGGATTGGGGCTGTAAGACGATTTAAATGTGGAAATTGAGTGAGGTTCATTACCACCCAGGGCAGTACCTCAGTCAGGTTTTGTTGTGGGTTTTGTTTGTTTGCTTTTCCACCATATCTAGAGTTTATTCAGGTAAAAATAAGGGTCTCAATGAGTCCCCCATCTTTGGGGTTCTAGAGATGGTATGATCAATTACCCTCAATCAAAGGTTCACAAAGTTCTAACCATTTTGTTGAACACTGCTGCCCTGATTGCCTGATATAATCACTTCTACCCTGCCTGTTGTGCTGAAATCAAGCAGCTTATTCCAGTGGATTACCTTCTCCTTGCATCACTAGGTGACAATGAATAACCCCTGAAGTGCACCAAAGGATGCTGATGCCCTTGACACCAACGTATTTCTCAGCAGGTTGTGGAGGGGAGCAACCTGTAGGGGTGAGGTTGACAGCCGGGGAAGGGGTGGTAAGAAATGACTAAGTCACACATAATAAACCCACTCCAATATACCTAACTGAGGTCCTTTCTTTTACAATACTAAGGAATGCCTGGCTCCTTAAAATAATTTATCACAGTATACCACTAAAATCAAGTTTTAGTCAGTCAATTAAACCACCAATCTGAAGTATCTTCCAGCTTCTTCAACATACAATTTAAATCTCATGGGATCCAGAATTTCATGGAGGAGTGGTGAGGGTAGCCACACTAGGGCTAGGAAAACTCCCCTCTATTGGGTAGCAATTTATCTCATCATTGTTTTATAAAATATAGAAAATTAGTTAAGTAAAACAATAGATCTTAATCTACACCCAAGATTTGTTCAGTAAATTCTGCTACTTAACACAAAAAGACAATGAACATATCCCCCACCCTAAGAAATGTGGTTTGAGGCATAGATAAAACTGATTGAGACTATGCCTATATATTTTTCCCACCATTTCCAAATTTTGCCTTTGAAATGAGACTCTAGGGTAAAAAAATAACAATAATCAAAATGACTCTGATCTATGTGACCTATATTTTTATGTTGGCCTATAGCAGTAAGTCTGGCATCAGAATTTATTTTTATTCATTACAAATCTTTATATAGAAAATCATTAAATTGTACACCTAAATAGGTGAATATGTGGGATATAAATTTTACCTCAAGAAAGCAATTACTAAAAAAGCAAGTATATAAACCCTGTGGTCTACCAATTCCATTTCTAGGAATTCATTCTGCATAAAAACTCTTAACCTAAAAAATTATATCTAGTCACTATTTTACTTGCTTTGTAATAACTCATTTAATCTTTATTTCTTAATTAAGGATATAAACAGTCCATTCATTATTCATTTAACAAGTACTTACTGTAAGCCTACTATGCACCAAGCAGTAGGTAAGATGATAATCTATAGTCCTTGTAGAGATACTCAATAAAATAGTGAACATACAAAGGACATAAAATTATAAATACTAGAAGGAAAAGTTGATTAGGATACAGACTAGTCTCCTGATTAACAGCTAATCAGGAAAGCTTGGTTTGAGGAAATGCCATTTAATTTGAGAACCAGAAAACAGGATAAACAAGGTTTAGCCAGAACAAGAGTCAGTAGTATGGAGGGTGTTTGATTCTTCTAAATATAATTGTCAGTGCTGCATACGTATAGATTGATATCCTATTAGAGTTTTACTGTGTGCAATGAGAAAAAAGAGTAAACAAAGTGGAACTAGCTTGTTCAGCATAGGGAAAGCAGATGAGCCTGTGAGGTATGATTTAAGTGCCCATAGTAACAAACACATCACTTCCAAACTACTGTTTATTTGAAAACTGTGTGTGCTACGGAAAGTTTAGAATAATCTCTCCTTAATAAATAACTTATGTCACAGAAAAATAGTTCACGAACTAGAGAAAAGAATGCATTTTTGGTTAAGATTTCAGCAACATAATCTTTTGTGTTTTAGTGCTCACTCAGCACACATCACATTACAAACAGATGTAATGCGTCCACGTCTCACTGTGACCCCTTTCTATTTCCTGAGGGCTCAGATTTCCGTAGTCTGTAGTAGTGTATCCTGCAAAACTGAAATCAGTACAATAGCTCTTGTTCTTCCTATAATTCTATAAACAGAATTTATTAAAGGATTCAGAGTAAACTACAAAATGAGTATATTAATGCCATTTTTCTTCTTCATGAGTATCAAATCTACAAGCAAAGTCTTGATAAAGTAACCATACTCTATGAAAATAGGATGTTTATATACTTTTTTCTATTATATATATTTTTCTCCAAAACATATAATAAAGAATTTTAGCAAGAAGTCTCAAGTTATTAATTCTGAAGCACTATCATAAATGCTTTCTTGGGTTTCCCTGCAGTTTAAACTGAATTATACATACAAATTTCAAGTGTGAACACCACAAAAACTTGTTTAAATTTTATGTGATATATACCGGTCTCATTTCACATTTGATGTTTCATTTGCTTTAACTTTCCTGATCTTATGTAACCATCTAATTTATTGAGATTTAAAAGCCGTCTGCATAACTACGTGCAGGAGTATACACATAAAGCTGTGGAATTTATTCATGATGATCCTGTCCAAATTATCATTTTTAGAGCTATGTTTCGTTACCATAAAAAAGCCATTAAAAATCATAAGTGAGGTGAGTAAAATGTTTTTTAAGGGTTTCAAAATATCAGCTCCATTTTGAACAATTTTTGTTTCTTTCATATAATTCAATATTAGATACACAAATACACCATCACGGCATACTGCTCTTTCGGAAATATGCATGCTACAGCCTCCTTCCATGTCCTGCAGCCCTCCTCTCTACAAACAGGAACCACTGATTGATTTTACTTATTTTAAGATACATTTTATAAGTGGCTATCATGTACAAGAGACACAGTGCTGGCTACTGAATCCTGGATTACAATGTCAGACTCAGCCTTCTCTCCTTCGAGAGCAAATTTTCAAACATGGCAAAAAGGACGTACGGTGCCCAAAAAGATGCAGCTAAGCACCAGACCAGAAATTTGGAGATTCACCTGTGATTTTGTTGTGGCCCAATTCTCCTTCTGAAATTAAAACTTATTTCTGAGATCCAGTCTATACCTTCTGTACAATTTTAATAAATGATTTAGTTTCCCCAGTGACTTTCCTTGGGAACTTTGCTGCTATGCAATTTTCTATAAAAAACTGTTTTACTTCTGCCAGTATCACTGTGGGAGTTTCTATTAGGGCTGATCCTTTGCGTCATAGTAGAGGCACTGTCATTTGCCAGAATTCCTCTGTGTCACTTACCTATTCGTGTGATTGGCTCTACCATATTTCCTTTGTTCTTCGTTTATTATAATTTTTTGTCAACCCCTTGAGATACTGAATTGTCTCATGCTTCATTCCCATTATGATATTTCAGTACCAAACATCTTTTTTATTTATGCTATTCTTCACACACGATCTCTTACCCTAACTGTTGGCAATATCCTCTTCAGGGGATCCTTTTAATTTCTATTCTTTCTCCAATAATCTTTATCAAGAAAAATGCTTCCTTCAGTTCAAAAGAGAAATATTTTTATCTTTTAAATATTAGTTAATAATACAGCTCTTCCTTTGTGCATAATTTTCTCTGATACATATCAAATCTTAGAAGCTGTGGTTACAACAATGCATAGATGAGAATTAATAGGGTTAATCAATAGAAACAAAGAGATTAAGGATAAAAATTCTAAACCCTTGTTAGGGTTAATCTCCCCCCCCCAAAAAAAAAGTTAGAATCCTTACCACCAGCACCATAGAATGTGACCTTATTGGAAAATAGTGTCATTGAAAATGTAATTAGTTAACATGAGGTCATCCTGGGATAGGGTGTGTCTCTAAGCCAACATGACTGGTATTTTATAAGAAGATAACCACGTGAAGACAAAGAGACATGCAGAAAAAAACACCATATGATAAGAAAGACACAGACTGGAGCTTTATGTACCTCCAAACCAACGAAAGCCAAAGATTACCAGTAAACCACCAGAAGGTGAGAAGAGACAAGGATTCCTCTACAAGTTTCAGAGGAAGCATGACTCTGATAACAATTTGATTTCAGACTTCCCAGCCTCTAGAAGTATGAGACAATAAATTCTGTTGTTTTAAGCCACCCAGTTTGTGGTATTTTATGAAAGCTGCCCCAAGAAACTAAACAAACAAAAACCACAAAAACAAACAAACAAGAAAACAAAAAAAAAAACCAAACCCTGGTATCCCAATCAGGGAAATTAGGGGGAAAAAGTCCATAGAAAATAAAAATAAATAATAACAAATTAGAAATTAATTAACTTTAAAATAAATATAAATGCAAATCAATAAAGAGTATAGATAATCTATAATAAATACCGAAAACTTGTTCTCACAAGGCTACCTGTTAGAAGTCTAATAAAAGTGAAAATAGAGAAAGGATAAAAATTAATAATAAATATCATTATATGGGGGATTTTTAATAAAGAAATACTATGTAAGTGATGACAATTAATAAAATGAGAAGGTCTAAATGTATTAATTAATGTCCAATCCAGATTTGTAAAAATTTTAATATGTAGGATTTCCAAAACTTGATAAAGGGTATCTGTGAGAAACATATAAAAATTAATACTTTATGTTGAACAGTTACAAGTGTTCCCATTAAGTCAACAATTCAACCGATACAAAAGAAATAAGGAAAGAATTCGTAAGGAAAAGGCAAAGCTATTTTTATTTGCAGAGATTATGATATTCTACTTAAAAATAAAGACAAATAACTGCAAACTAAATATCACTTAGAAGAGAGTTCATCAAGATTACTCAATATATCATCAAAACAACAAAATTAATGCATTGCTAGACACTATTCATAACGAACTGAAAATGTAATGAAACAGAAAATATCCCATTCACAAAGCAACACAAATTATCTACAAAACACAAATTAATAATCAAATCTATACTTATGTGAGCTATTTTATGGCTAGTAATTTATTAAATATAAACTTTAAAAAACGTTATTTAACCTCAAGTAGTGGAGACACCTATCAAGACGGTGAATGGAAAAATATCCTATTTCAAAAGCTTTATTTTTCTCCTCATAAATTCAGTGCAATCTGAACAAAGGTTTTTTTATGGAATTTGACAACTGATTTTATAAGATATTTGGAAGAGAAAGAAGTGTTAAAGAGGGAATTGTCTAATAGGTGACAAGAATATAAAGTTAGAGTCACTGAAAACATTGTTAGTGCAGGATAAAAGAAAACAGAACTACAGAATTGAATGCTCAGAAACAGACCTATGTAAATGTGTCAATGATTAGCATAGAGAAGTACTTCAAGTCGCTGGTAAAAATATGGACTGTTCAAAAAATTGTGATGAGGCAACTGAATATCTTATGGAGGAAATCCTTTATCTATTAGAAAAATATCCCATGCTGAAATTAAAAATAAATTCCTGATGGATCAAAGAGCGAATAAGAAAAAAAAATAGTTCATTATCCTACATCAAGGAAGACCTCCATACCAAAAAATGAAAAGTTATTAAGGTAAACATTTACATATTTGAACACACACAAATGCAATTTTTTTTCATGGCAACAGGAGGCTTAAGCAAATTTAAAAGACTAACATATAACTAATAAAAATGTAATTTCAATAGAGAGCTAAAAAGATAAGTTTCCAGAATCTACAAAGTATATCCTGCATACTAATAAGAAAAAATACCTTATCAAAAATGGTCAAAGAATATGAATAGGTAATTCAGGAAAAAATAATTATAATCTATCAGTAAACACATTAAAAGATGTGCAACCTTATCAATCCTACAGACAAGCAGATAACGCAAAAAAAAAAACCCAGTAATCTTCTTCTATGTCATTGGTAAAATAATTTTTCATGAAATGGAACTCTCAAACACATGGAAAATTGGTATGTTCATTTGCTGTTGGTTAGGGTCTAAATGTATAAAGGCTTTGGGAGGGAATTTGACAATATCTATTAAAATGTAAATATGTATTCCCAGGGAGCCACCAGTTCACTTTTCTTTATCGGACCCTGGGAAATAAATGTAAACAAAGGAGTAATGTAGGTAGGTCATTATAATATTATATGCGCTAGTGAAATATCCATTAATAGGATTTAGCTAAATAAACCTCTGCATAAAGAAATGCCCTTTAACAGCTAAAAACAAAAAGGAAAAGGAACTACAAGAACTGATGTAAAAAGTTCTTCAAAACATTGTCAAGAGAAGAAAGCAAGCAGAGCAATATCAAATACGTTTTATTTTAATTTTATTTAATGTGAAGATGTTTTTGTATATAAATCTACTAATAAGGAACTGGAAGGGGAAATACAAATTTCTCACAGAATCTCTCTTTGTATTACAGAGTAAATGTGAGTCAAGGGGAGGAGCTGAAAAGAAACTTCCACCTTTGCTCTGAATTCTTATTTTTCACATTTTATTTTATTAATTAGATTACAAGATAACTCTTAAAAAGTGGTAAAATGGACATGTATTTTAAAGTTACATTTCTTTTTTTCTTTTTTTTTTTTTTTTAACTAGGCTCCACGCCCAACGTGGGGCTTGAATTTACAACCCTGAGTTCAAGAGTTGCACGTTCTACCAACTGAGCCAGCCAGGCGCCCCTGAAGTTATATTTCTAACATGGTATTTTCTTACTACTTTAATTCAAATCCTCAGTCTCTTTATCAGTTTACAGATTTTTAACTGTGTATACGAATTAACAAAAATAATTAAGAAGAAATTAGTTTATTAGAGTGTGAACCTCTCTCATCTTGACTATAAAAATTATGCCCTCAGTAAATGTGCACAAGACTGTGTGAGAGAACCCTCCAGTCCACTTTATTTAATGCCAACTCAGCCCTGATCATGCATAAATACAGGGATAAAATAACAGAAAATAAACCCTACATGAAAGGGATTAGAAATTAGAGCTCGGATATTCTTTTAAGGCAGTATTTTTCATCTCAGATAAATGGTGGCTTCAGTTTCTGAAAGACATTTGGCTTACGTGGTTTCAGTTCAATCAGTTATATCTGCCCAGAATCCTTCATTTTCCCCATTGCAGAAATTTGTCGCTCAGTGATGAACAAGAGCTATGCACATGAAATTAAAGAAGTCATTACTTAGAGTTAGGTAAATAGCGGAACTAATGAAAGTGATGAAAAAAGATTCTTTTGAATCTGCTGGTGAATTATCTGATAGAAATCAATTTTAAAGCTTAGCAAAAGCGAATTTAAGGAGCTGATCAAAGTGAATCTGTGATTGCTTAGCATATAAATAACTCAAAGGAGAATGTTCCATTAAGAACATTTCTTAAAATGTGTTGGAAATTGCTAAAAGATAGTCTGCTAGGAGTAACTCAGGACTTCTTTGGTTATAGACAAAGGGGATTACTACAGACTGAACACAATCATTTTGTTTTTTCCAAATCTCTTTTGTCCTATCAAATGAGTGAACAAAATCTCTGGTCACCCATCCCTCCTTGTCCATTTCCCAGTCTGATCAGCTGTATTTACTTTAAGTCCACTGTACCTAATTTTATGTTCTTCCTTACTCTTTACGTCATTGTATGGATTAATTGAATCCTCCAAAAAGGATATGTTAAAGTCCTAACCCCCAGTACCTCAAAATATGACTTTATTTGGAAATAGGATATTTACAATGATATCCAAGTTTAAATGATATCATTAGAGTGGGGAAATACTGACATAGAGACACAGAGAGGAAAGACCATGTATAGACACGGAGTAGACTGCCATGTGACTAGCAACGACGTATCCAGGAGGCCGGCATACACCTAAACCTGGAAGAGACAAGGAAGGATTTTCCCCTGGAACCATAATGGAGAGTCTGGCTTTGCCGACTCTGATTTCAGCCTTCCTAAGCTCCAGAATGTGCTTTCAACTAGGCCAGTAGAACTGCTTCCACACAAGCATGATATACTTCCCTAGTCCAATCACTCTTTCTTCTAGATATTATTTTACACTTCTCTTAGCTCTTCAATCCTTGACAATCTCTTTCCCCGTGTTCTTTATAAGCTGTAAACCTTGCTTTCTGCTTTACTGGAAATAAATTAAATAACCAGAAATAGAATCTACCAAATATTGCCCCCACACTTGCCTACCATCAGCATCTATATATGTATTTCTTATCTTCCTGTTTCTAGAAATTAACCATTTGTCTTTTGCCTAAAAGCACCCCTTCAAAGGCCACTAGATCCTATTTTTATAGCTTAATGTTTCAGAATTTCTTCCGTCACCAATAGTAACAATTCTTTCCATCCCTACTGAATCACTCCTGCCTATGCATTAATTTGCTATTTTTCCTATTTTATTTTACTTTTTTTAAGATTTTATTTATTTATTTGACAGAGATAGAGACGGCCAGCTAGAGAGGGAACACAAGCAGGGGGAGTGGGAGAGGAAGAAGCAGGCTCATAGCGGAGAAAGCCTGATGTGGGGCTCGATCCCAGAATGTCGGAATCACGCCCTGAGCCGAAGGCAGGCGCTTAACGACTACGCCTCCCAGGTGCCCCTATTTTTCTTATTTTAAAAACAAAACAAAATAACAACAAAAAAAGCTCTTAACTCCACTTCCTCCTGCCAATTACTGTACCATTTCTCTGCTCTCTTACAGAAAAATCCTCAAGGGTGAACTCTACTCACTGGATCCACATATCTCCTTCCATTCTCTCTTCATCCCTCTCCAATTGTGGGTTGAACTGTGCACCTCTCCAAATTCATTTATTGAAGTCCTAACTACCACTACCTCAGACTGTGACCTTATTTGGAAAAAGGGTTGCTATAGATATAATTAACTAAGGTGGGGTTATACTGGAGTAGAGTAGATCCCTAACCCAATGTTAAAAGTGTTCTTACATAAAGGGGGAATCAGGCATAGACACACCCACAGGGAGTATGCCAAGTGAAGATGAAGGCAGAAATCCAAGCACTGCTTTGAGAAGCAAACACCAACGATTATCAGAAAACCACTGGAAGCTAGGGGAGAGGCATGGAATGGATTTTCCTCATGGCTCTCAAGAAAGAATCAAATCTGCCGATACTGGATCTTGGACTTCTAACCTCCAGAACTGTGAGATGATACATTGCTGTTATGTAAACCACTCAGTCTGTGATACTGTTATGGCAGTCTAAGCCAATGTATACACCAATTAAGCATTTGACTTTACCACTTCGGAGTAATTGTTCTTGCCTAGGTCCCTAATCACCTCCAAGCTAAATTAGCAGTCCATATTTTTACTTGAGTAGTCAGCAGCATTTGGCTATCTTCACATGATCTCTCATGTACCTCTCTGGCCAAATTTTCTTCCTACCTTTCAAGCTCCTTTACTGGTTCTCTTTTTCCCCGCTTGTTAACATAGGAAGTCCTCAGGGTTGAATCCATGGTCCTCTTCTTTATTTACGTGAACACCCACATAGTGATCTCCTGCAGTGACTTTGTAAATACCACCTACATGTTGATGACTCTCAAATTCACGTCCCCACACTAGAACATCTTGAAATTTACACTCTTACACCCAAAGTCCCACTAGACTTCCACACTTGGGTATCTCAACCCTAATACATTCAAAATTTAACCCTAAACATCTCTCATAGTCCCCCTCTCAGCCTCAGAGGCTTATTCAGACTATTATATTTAAAATGGAAGGTCTTACCCCATCTTAGCATATCTGAATCTTTTGACTTTTTCTATTTTTTCCATAGCAGTATCACCTTCTAACACATTATATAATTTACTTAATTTTTATATTTAATATTTCTTATCTCCCATACTACCTGCTAGAATCTAAGCTCCAATAAGACAAGGATATTTATTATATTCACTGATATACCCCAAGCACACATAAATGATCATTAAATATTTACTAGATAAATGTAAAAATCCTCTTACCAAAGTTTTTTATTAATTCAAATAATGTATTTCAAATGTTTTTTGATTTTTAATGTAAAAGGCACGTCACCTATGAATCATGGACATTTTGCTTTTTTTCTCCTTCCCAATTCTTATGTACTCTACCTGCAGTACTTGTTGATATGCACTGAGATCGACAAAATGTGATACCACAAATCGATTAAGAATATTGGTGTAGATGCATGTTATTATATATGAAATATATGCTCATAATACATCATTTAATGAAAAAGTTATCAAGTAGTATATAAAGTATGAGTAGCAAACGGATTTCTCAAAAAAAAACCATATGTATGTAGATGTACACCTACACATATTCCTTATTAAGCTTAATACTCTTAAAATCACTATAAAGTCTTTATTATTTTAGGTATACTTTACAAATAAAAAATCTAAGTCCCAAGGTTGTACAGCTTAAATGTGGGGAAGTTAGAATTAAAATTCTGTTTTTATCCTTCTAAAACACCACAAACTCTACTGCCTTAAATTTTGCACTTGAAATTGGTCATGAAAATGTTTAATTTCCCAGTACAAGATAGCAAACGAATTCAATTTTTTGGTTTTTTTGTTCGTATAAAGTTCATTTTGCAAATATTCAATGGATGAATGTGTATGTTCTTCTTATTATGTTTGGGTGAATCCTCATTAATCCAAATCAGAAGATCATTCCTGGAATTAAATCTTAAGGAAAACTTAGCAATTGGAAATGTAGACTGTTGACTCTTTAATTCACAAATCTTCTCAGTGACAGATTCCATTGATGAAGTTATAAAAGACGCTCAAAAGAATAAGAATAATTGTTAAATGGAATAACTTGATGGACATTTGTCATTTGTTGTGGAGCTGTTCACCAAAATCTGCTTTTCCTCCCCTTCAGTTAGAAAATTTAGGTGAACACACCCTACCTGAATAAAGACTGCCTCAGTATGACTATGTCAGTAACCTCTAGGTAATGGGATGGGGTACAAAAGTGAGCTCCGCAAATTCTGAAGTGGGTCTTCAAAGGGAGAGGATATAACCTCTCCCTTTCCTCTTTCCTGCTTGCTAGGGTCTGAATATATGTGTTGGTCCTAGAGAAGCTGTCCTGGACCAGGTGCAAATTCTGGCTCTCCAATAGTGGATCACTCACATAGCCTCTCTGTTTCAGTTTCCTAATTTATAGAAGTAAATAATAAAATTTTTATCTTGGAATGCTGTGAGAGTTGAATATCACACACACACACACACAACTAGCAAAGTAGCTGATCCTTAAAAAAAATTTATAGCCAGGAGAAAATGATTGAGGCAAAATGCTTTTCTATTATTTAGATCCTAAGGACAAATATTTACAATCTCATGGTGTAGGTACTTAAGATGCAAGAAGGTAAAAACTGTATTTCTCTACCTCCACAATACAAGTTAAGGATGTTCATACTCATGACCCCTGAGCAGACTCCTGGAAAACCAGGCCACTGCCACACTTTCCCAATCTCTGTTATGCATTTCCGTGGAGGTTTCCAGCTCTAACCAAAGTCTTCCCATGGACAGAAATTTCCTCTAAGACCAGAACAAGCATGATAAATAAATTTCTAGCTTGCATTCAGTCTAACTAAAATGAGATTAATAAAAATAATTTTGGAAGCTTTTAAGGTTATTACCATGCTGAGAAACAATACATACACATGCACACCACACACACACACACACACATATTATTGATGGCATCCAACTGTTCCTCAAGCCATGAATAATCTTACCAAGCACCAGCCAATCTTAACAATGTATACTTTGGTTACTTACTTGGATATAAATATATCCAAACACAGAAACTATGTTAAATGCATAGCTTTTGAGGTTTATTTTAGAAAACAGAAAATCCTGTATGTCAAATTATGCAATTTTTTTATACTTACTATATTAAAAATACTACCTTCATAGTATCATATTTTCTGTGTGCTATGTATTTTCAATTTCAAATACATAGTGAGAAGTATCTCCCAGCAGGAATATACTCAGGCACTATTATATCAATTATACATAAGTTGATTCATTCCTGGGTATGACAGACTTTATTTCATTTTAGAAAGTAATTGTTCTGTACTTAAGACCAGTTGCATGTTCCTTTTAAATAACAGGAAGTTAGTTCATTCATGACTTGATAAATTAGAGAATGTCTGTGCTTTTGAAAAGTCCTAAAGAGCATAATCATCCCAAGGTCATGCTTCAGTTAGAATTATTGTTGGTGAAATTTTTAGATAGCACATGTTTTCCCTGACTGTTAACAGATATGATCATCTGCTGTTTGATGTGCCAAATTTACTTTGAGATCGCTATGCACTGTGAGGTGGAAAAGTACAGGATACAGTAACTGTTCCCCATCTCTCCAAACACTTGTCCTGCCATTCACATGGAGCCAAAAAAAATTTACTTATGTAGATATACTTGGTATCCCTTGAATACTCAAAGAAATAGAGGAAGTTATTTCATACAGTACTCCAAGGTATATAGCAATTTTTCAAGAAAAAAGAAATGATGATCCCAAAATATTTATTTTAAAACTATATCAGTCTATAGACAACACCAAAAATGACAAACAATAATGTAACTGCTATTTACTATGTGCCTGCCTTAGTAATAAAAGATTTACATAAGTTAAGTCATGTAATCTTTATACTAACTTCAAGAAGCAAGTACTATAATTTTTCTCAGAACTAGAAATGACAAAGCTGAGAATTTTTTCTAACAGTGAAATATTTATTTTACCTAGCAATTGCATCCCCAGAAAGTTTCACATTTGCAGCCTAGGGAAAAAGTTGGTAATTTGTTTCTTTGGTTAATTTTATTTAAATTCCATTTTGAGGATGGAGTTTATTACATCTTGGTTTAGATGTACAAGAGGATTGAAAATGATGTTTTTCTGAGAATTGGCATGGAAAAGGGGATAGAAATAGATCACCTTATTTTCTCATTAAAAGATCCTCTTAGTTCTTTTTGTAATCAAAGTAATATAATTACCAAAGGAGTAGTCTTAAAGACACAGTGATTACGTGAGAATTATTTGGATAAGCTGTGGTTTCAAGAGTATGAAATTTCAAATCAAATTATAAAATTCAAGCTAATTTAATATATGATAATATAAGTAAATTTTTCAAATATTTAAATTTAAAATATCTAAAAACCTAAGACTGTTACAAGATTATTATTCTGTATTTCATTGGCTGATTTAAAATATGAAGGATCATTGTTCTTCAAAGTTGTTTACAATTTTCCTGAATTAAATAAGATGCATTCTGATTTGAGTGTAATGGCTAAACACCAAAATATTTCTATGGCATTCACATTATATGCAAAATTCAAAGGGAAACATAAAGTAATAAAATAAAAGATAGCTAAAAAAGTGGACTCCAAGGAGTATGAACTTCTGTTTTATGTACTTTTCAATTCTTTGCTGAGATATAGCACATAAACTCAGGTGCTGTAAATAAAATATAAATGATTCTCAATGAGATTATCAACTTATGATAATATTATACTTAAGATATGTGATAAACTAGTCCATGACAGCCACAAATTTATTTCTAGAAAATAAACAAACTGAAAGATGTATTCTGAATTGTCAAAAAGTTGGAAAATACCCAAATAGAGACACTTTAGAATAGTTAATGGTTTTCATTTTTATAAAAAAAATACATATTCTTTCTAGGAAATCTAGAAAATATAGCAAAATATTAAAATAAAAGTATTAAATATCAAAATCCCTTACCCACAGACATACACTTTTTAACATTTTGGTAAAATGATACATTGCAAAATAGAGACCATATATATTTGGAACTTGTATATGCACTTAACATTTCATCATCACCGCTTCTTCAGGGAAATGGATTTACCTTAATGTTTTTATTACTAATGTTGGAAATTTAGTTTTCTCAATGTTTGTAATTAGACTTCAAATAAATATATTGTTTTCATTACTTTGTTTTGTGTCTGTGTTTTATTAATTCATGTTTTACATGAATTTATAAAGTCATTACCTTGACTTAATCCCCCAAAGAAAAATAATTTGTTATGACCATATAAAACATTACATGTACATAGTCATTCAAATATATATGTTTTATTTTTATTTTGAAAGTAGATCTTGAGAATGACTTTATAACTTCACATAAAATGTTTGGTTAATTTTGTATACTAATATAAAAAGCATGCGTATTTAAATCACAAATATAATTCTATATTTTGTAATCCTGTTTCCATGTTCATCCTTCTTTTGTGGTTTGCGTTACATTACAATCTTTGCAATAATAATTTATGTGTACACTTTAAGTGGCTCAGAAGATAACAATTTTATCATCCTCTAATCCTTAAAAAAATCCCCTTTAAAGTGGCTAAACACAATGATTATTCTCTCAGATGAACAAAACATCATGTACTAATGGTTATATCGAGATAAAATAAATCATCTGAGAACAAATATGAATATTTTGAAATGAAAGATATAGTATAAAAGTCACTGTTTTAAATACAGAACTGAATTCTCTGGAAAATAAAGAAAGCCATCTGAGCCCCCAAATCAAGAGGAAGCTGAAATACAATGAGAGCACATGAGCTAGGGGCTCTGGAAAATTGGAATTGTAACTAAGATTATGGTATAGAGCCCGGACTCTTGGAATGGCTACCCCACAAGGGAGAGGATGGGCTCAGAAAAAAATTTCATTAGCCCACAGTGAGTAAAAGGAAGTTAGTTCACCTTGACAAGTATCCTGGGGTGGGGGGCGGAGGAATCCCCTGCAAATATATGCCACTTAAGCTTTCTGAAAACTAAGTGAGAAATTAACACAAAAATCAGTTCCTTTCAACAAAAGTAAAAGATTATCTACTACAGTGGGAAACATTCTTAAACAGATTTTGTTGCATTTCCATCTATAAAATCTTTATGACTCCTAAAAGAGAACTTAAATTTCAAAATAATATTTACATGAGCAAATAATGTACCAGGTAAAGTAACCTGCAGAACCAACACAAGAATGGACATCTGAGAACTTCAGTTACTGAAATTCTAACGGACATTTTAAAATGGAAATATAAAATGAGGAAAAGACACAAAAAGAAAGGCAAGTCATATTAGAAAAGCAGGTAACTTTTGAAATCAAAATATAATTTTTAAACTAGAATAGCCAGTATCATANGAAATATAAAATGAGGAAAAGACACAAAAAGAAAGGCAAGTCATATTAGAAAAGCAGGTAACTTTTGAAATCGAAATATAATTTTTAAACTAGAATAGCCAGTATCATAAAAAATGTTTATGTAGTGAAAGGTCAATCTGAGGACATTACAAAGAAGGCAGCATAGGGAAATAAATAAGAAATGTCAAATCAGGTAGAAGGTCATGAGAAAAAGCATGAAAACCTCTAATCAATATCTACTTAAATCCTGAAAGGAAAGAAAGACAAGAGCAGAGATGTAATATTCAGAGTTAATGACAAAGAATTGTCCAGATTTCATAAAAGACACGAATCCTCACATTCAAGAAGCACAATACTTCTTCAACATGATAATTAAAAATAAACCTCATCAATAATCAATCAATAAACCTATGTAGGGAAACTGCACAGCTTCAAAAACAAAGATCTATTCACAACAAACAGAAAAACTTCAATATAGAAACAATGATGCCGACAGTAAACTTCTCAACAGCAAAAAGAAAAGCCAAAAGGCATTGGAAAAACATCTTCAAATACTGAAAGGAAACAACTCATCATCTGAGATTCTAGAGCCAGCTAAGTTATTATTTAAGAGTAAAAAAATATATATAGATGCTTTGATGAAAATTCTGGAAGATATCNAAATACTGAAAGGAAACAACTCATCATCTGAGATTCTAGAGCCAGCTAAGTTATTATTTAAGAGTAAAAAAAATATATAGATGCTTTGATGAAAATTCTGGAAGATATTATACTAATAATTTGCCCATGAAAGGACATTCTTTGGAAATAAGGTAATTGAATCGTAAAGGAATGATTGAGAACACAATAAGGATGGACGAATATGTTGTAAACGATGGTTAAGTCCAAACAAACACTGATTTTATGAAACAACAAACAAATACTGACTATACTTGGAGTTGCTAAAAGACTTTGAACTATAATAATGTACCAAAAAATAGTAAGAATGAAGGAAGAATGAATAGATTTTAAACTACCTAAGTTCTTGAGAAGCAGGTTAGAGATATGTAATGGTTTCGGAAGTAGTTTTGTCAAGTGTGGATAATATCAAGAATCCAAATAATAAAGGGGAAATATAAAACAGAAAAATGCTTTAAAATAATATTCAATAAAAGAGAAAACACCACTAATTATTTGAAAAAAATGGACATAATTACCAATTGTTGATGCCTCAGATAGCTTTAAAAATTATATAGTAATAGCAATAGTAACTAAGATTTACAAGGCCCTTACTATTGCCAAGCATTTTTCTAAGCACCACAGACATACTGCCTCATTTAGTAGTTGAATTAAATCCAGTATGAATCATTAAAGCATTAAATTAGAAAAAAAATTAAATCCATTGTTTATGGTTTTTAAAATTTTTTATCAATTTACTTAAATTAAAAAAATAAATAAATAACTCTCCCATTCCTCCTACTTCCCACCTCTTGCAACCACCAATCTATTCTTTGTATCTATGAGTTTGTTTTTCTGGTTTTTTTAATTATTATTTTTGATTCCAGATATAAAGATACCATTCAGTATTNATAAATAAATAACTCTCCCATTCCTCCTACTTCCCACCTCTTGCAACCACCAATCTATTCTTTGTATCTATGAGTTTGTTTTTCTGGTTTTTTTTAATTATTATTTTTGATTCCAGATATAAAGATACCATTCAGTATTTTTCTTTCTCTGTTTAACTTATTTTGCTCAAGATAATGCTCTCAGGGTCCATGTTGTTGCAAATGGCAAGATTTAATTCATTTTTATGGCTAATGCTCCATTGTATTAATATACTACATTTTCTTTCTTTCTTCATCCATTGATGAACACAGTTTTGTTTTGTTTTTTCCGTATCTTGCCTATTGTAAATACTGTTGCAGTGAATGTGGGGGTGCATTTTTCTTTTCAAATTAGTGTTTTTGTTTTCTTCAGGTAAATACCCAGAGGTGGAACTGCTAGATCATATAGTTGTTCTATTTTTAATTTTTTGAGGCATACCCAATATTTCCGATAGTAATTGCACCAATTTGCATTCCCATTAACAACATTGCCAACACTTGTTATTTCTCTTCTTTTTGAACATAACTATTCTAACAGCTGGGAGTAATATCTCATGGTTTTGATTTGCATTTCTCTGATAATTAATAATGTTGAGCACCTTTTTATGTACCTGTTGGCCATCTGTATGACTTCTTTGAAAAAACGTCATTTTAGATCTTCTGCCTGTTTTTATATAAGATTTTTTTTGCTACTAAATTGCATGAGTTCTTTGAATGTATTCAGCATAAGTACCTCATCAGACACATGATTTGCAATTTCTTCTCCTTCTTCCTAGGCTACCTTATCAGTTTGTTGATGGTTCCTTTGCTGTGCAGAAGCTTTTTAATTTGATGTAGTCCCACATGCTCATTTTTGCTTGTGCTTTTAGTTTTGGTGTCAGATTAAAAAAATAATTGTCAACAGGGTGCCTGGGTGACACAGTTGGTTAAGTGTCCAACTCCTGATTTTGGCTCAGGTCGTGATCTCAGGGTTGTGAAATCGAGGCCTGCGTGGGGTTCTGTCTGGGTGTGGACCTTGCTTAAGATTTTCTCTCTCCCTCTGCTCCTCCCTGCTCATGCACGCTCTCTAAAAATAAATAAATAAATAATAAAAATAAATAAAAAATTCATTGCCAAGATTTATGTCAAGATTACCACCTATGGGGCGCCTGGGTGGCACAGCCGTTAGGCGTCTGCCTTCGGCTCAGGGCGTGATCCCGGCGTTATGGGATGNTGGGTGGCACAGCGGTTAGGCGTCTGCCTTCGGCTCAGGGCGTGATCCCGGCGTTATGGGATGGAGCCCCACGTCGGGCTCTTCCTCTCCCACTCCCCCTGCTTGTGTTCCCTCTCTTACTGGTTATCTCTATCTCTGTCGAATAAATAAATAAAATCTTAAAAAGAAAAAAAGATTACCACCTATGTTTCCCAACCCCCTAGGAATTTAATGGTTTTAGGTCTTCTGTTCAATTTTTAATTTATTTTGATTTCATTTTTGTTTATGGTGTAAGATAGTGGTCTAGTTTCATTCTTTTGCATGTGGATGTCCACTTTTCCCAGCACCATTTATTAAAGAAATTGTCCTTTCCCTATTGCATATGCTTGACTCCTTTGCTGTAAATTAATTGTTATAGATGTGTGGGTTTTTTCCTAAACAGATACAACTTACCAAAACTATCTCAGGAATCCAAAAATATTAAATAAGTTTAATTATGGAGGTTTGAGAGTAGGAGAAGAGAATCTTTATTATAGAGTGGCTGAAGACTGTACTTCAGGAAAAAATAGGTAATTCTGCTTCAGACCTCCAATGAACTCCTGTTCGATAAATGCAAGACGCACGTATGAAGCACGATTGAAAACTATATAAATCTAAACACAGAATAATAATTAATTCTTGGAAGGAAGGTTGACTGAGGTCCTGTTGGTTATGCTCTGTAGGATGCATGGGCCACCACTTCACTCAGACTTCAGTGTAAATGCTGCATGCTAGGGTTGGGCAGTCCACAACATGAAAAAATAATATGCAAAGGCCCTGGGAGCAAGTGTGTGATGCTTTATTCCCCAAATACTTAGATGTTGAAATAAATGGGGAGAAATTTTAACTTGAGTACACAATGATCATATTCAAGTTCTCTATTCTCTTCTACATGCTTAATATATAAAATTTTAAATAAAAGAAATATAAAGATGCAGTTTCTGCAATAGAAGGATCTATTACCAATGTCAGAGATGTGTCTTTCTATTTCTAAACGGTTCTAAATCAAAAACTTTTTAAAATGTAAATAACACTGTAATACTTCTATTAATAAACCAAATAAAAGAATGATGGTTAATTCTTAAACTTTTATTTAAGCCATTAATTTTATTATTCTGCTATCTACAGTAAGCCTCCACTTGTCCTTATTTAAATTCAAGAGTTTGACTAGTTGATCTATTCTATTCTATTTAAATTAAACCTTCTCCAGTTTTATGATTTGCAATTCAAAACTTATAACTCCACTTTACCTATACAAATATAGGATTCATTTCTTAAGTAAGTAAAAGTGTCTTGAGTTGTATTAATATTGCATTTTACTAAGAAATTTAACCAGGTCTATAAATTCCTTTTGTAAATACCTCATCAATTAAAAAATATATACACTATTGCTTCTTTGTGAATTTGGTAAGACATTTTTGGAGGATATTTGAATCAATGTTTCCGTCATATTCTGAAAATTCAGTACGACATCTTCAATCACAAATCTTGAAGATCTAAACAGACATATTTTCTACTAGGTCATTTTGTTTAACTTCAAATATCATAGGTTCCTTCATAAGGAAGGAATAAAAGCAATTTTCTTTTAAGTGAACTGAACCCTGATTGAAAAAAAAATCATTCTTTTGTCAAACTATAATCTATTAGAAAGAAATCACACACAGGAAAGAGTATAAGGTGCTTCATGAAATTATTATGACAAGAAGAAATGCCAAAATGATAGGATTAAAATTGTTGTCTCTTCAAGAAGGATGTGAGCTCCAAAATAACTTGACATTTTCATGTTGAACTGTGAAGTACCTTAAATGCAATATACTTGAGTACCATATACATTCACAGCGAAATTAAAATGAGTCTTTGTACTTAAAAAACCTAAGGAACATTGGAATTTTATCCATATGAATGTGCTTTTTTGCTGACCTCCAAGTATTCTTCTCATTTTTTCTAGAGAAGTACAGTATTCTAATGTTCCGGAAAGATCACTATAAATTATAGCATAAAGTGAATATAATCAAAAATGTTATTTTGTTTTCATCATAACCATGTTCTCGTGTGGGAAATGTTATTGTAAGGGGATAGTGAATGTTTTTATTCTGTACACTTTTCTAGTTGCTACAGGTGTACAATGAAATAAATATATATAAACCATGTATAAAATAAAATGAATATAAAAGAACCCTGCTCTTATGCTACTAACCTAATTGTGGAGACAACTTAGGAGCACACACAAGGAAGAGAGAGAGGGGGAGGAAGGGAGAGAGACTGATTTTTGTGCATAGTTATGGTTGAAAAAGCCTCCTCAGAAGAGCTGACACTTAATGTAGACAGCGAAGAATGAGCCTAACAGGGATTTCCCACAATGTAGAAATTGATATGCATATGTGAGAAAGTTATGGATTAAATTATTGCTTAAAAATATTAACTGGGGGGCGCCTGGGTGGCATAGCGNTGGGTGGCACAGCGGTTAAGCGTCTGCCTTCGGCTCAGGGCGTGATCCCGGCGTTATGGGATCGAGCCCCACATCAGGCTCCTCTGCTGTGAGCCTGCTTCTTCCTCTCCCACTCCCCCTGCTGGTGTTCCCTCTCTCGCTGGCTGTCTCTATCTCTGTCAAATAAATAAATAAAATCTTAAAAAAAAAAAAAAATATTAACTGGGACCTTCCTAGAAAACATCACAAACATTTCTTCTTGAAGCTGAATTTTGTGTTCCCTCTCTCGCTGGCTGTCTCTATCTCTGTCAAATAAATAAATAAAATCTTTAAAAAAAAAAAATATTAACTGGGACCTTCCTAGAAAACATCACAAACATTTCTTCTTGAAGCTGAATTCCAGGGGAGGAGGTAGTCATTATAAATTAGGTCCCTCTCTTACATCACCAAGATTTGTCAAACAAGACAAAAAAGTAGAAAACATGACAAAAATAACAGTAAACAAGAGAGATCCTGTACAGATAAAAAGTTTACAATTCTTTCTTTGGGGGGGGGGGAGTATTGTTAGGGTTTGGTTTACTTTAGACGTTAATTAGTTTTGTACACATTTTGTAACTTCTGTGTATGAACTGTTTTTATACACGATATTTCTGACACCAATGAGTCGGTTTTTCCCATACTAATTACCAATTCTCCAACTCTGAACACCATGGGTGTACAATTCAATTAAATTCTGACACCAGCTACTGGACTTAAGGCAAACACCACAGCTTAGGGACTCAGACCCACAAGACTGTCCCCAACTTCAGATGCCAACACAAGTCCTGGGCCTCTCCTGCTTCTTACTGATCAGCTATAAATTAGGGGCTCTCCATACACCTTCCTCATTTGAGTAACTTGTTATAACAGCTCACAGAACTCAGGAAGGCTCTTTACACACTATCACTGGTTTATTATAAAAAATATAACCCAGGAACAACCAAATCCAAGAAAGAGGCATAGGGACACATAAGCAAAGAGGCACAAAATTCACATCTTCTCTCCAGGTGTGCACCTCAATATGCCTGCCAACCTGGAAGCTCTCTAAATACCACTCTTAAGGGTTTTTATGGAAGTTCCATTACGTAGGCATGATTGACTAAATCATTGGCCATGGGTGATTAACCAAATCTCAGAGATCAGGTCTTGGTTGGTTCTTCTGACAACCAGGCCCCATCCTGAAGCCATCTAGGGGCCCACTGAGAGTCATTTTATTAGCATAAACTCAGAAATGGCTGAAAGAGTCTTACTATGCATAACAAAATCTAGTCCTGTCACTCAGGAAATTCCAAGGGTTTTAGGAGCTCTGTGTCCGGAATGAGGCACCACACAAGTGTAGAAGTATTATTATATCTCACTATTACACTATGACAACACCTAAATGAAAGGGTACATTCGAGATTTTTTAAAAAATATAAACAAGTAAAAAAAAATCTTAAAAGCAGCATAAAAGAGAAAAAATTGAAATGGAACAGGTGGAAAGAATAGAAAACAAAAGTTAAATAGTGAATGTACAACTAACATGACTAATGATATTAATATATAGAATAAACACACTAATTAGAAAGGCAATATTTGAGATTGGATTTAAAAGTCCAACTGTAAATTGTTTAAAAGACACAAATGTAAAATATGAGAATATAAAATGACTGAAAGCAAGCGGATGAATAAAGAGACAGTATGTAAATACTAAGCAAAAGAAAGCTGAAGAAGATATGTTATTATTAGAAAAAACAGACTTTAAGATAAAATAGTACTAATAGAAATTAACAGAATTGCTTAATAATAATGTTTTTGCTTGTTTTCTTGTCTTGTTTTTCTGTCACATACTGGATGAAGTACATTAAAGATTTTACACTATGTTCTTGAGATTTTTATCTCTCCTTTGTAGTTACGAAAATTTTTATTTATACACTCCTAGGCTATGGTTTTAGGTGAGTAGAGTTTAAAATTATTATTAGTTCTTGGTAAATTACAATTTTTATTATTATGAAGTAATCCTCATTATTTTCTGTTAATGTTTTTCACCTTAAAGGCTATTTTGTACAATACTAACATTTTGCATGTTATGTCTTTATCTATTCATACGCTTTGTCCATTCATATGCAAATGGTGCAATACATATGCACTGGGAATCTAAGGGGATAAGGAAAAGGGATAGAGAATAAAGAAAGAATATTAGATACATAACAGAATATTTTCTAAATGCAATGCTAGAGAGAAGATTAGAATGACCCCTGTGCAAGGATGACATGCAAATTCCTGACGCACTCCATATTAAAAAAAAAAGAAAAAAGAATATTTTTCAAATGTAGTTCAAAAAACAAAATTAAATAATTACCCCAACTAGGATAATTATTTATGAATAATTTTGAATGCCAACCAAGATAATTATAATGAAAACCTCACTGGATACATTACAATCAAACGGAGGAAAACCAGGGATAAAGAGAAAACTGTGGAAAGGAGACAACAAAGACACACTGCACATCAGAGAACAATGATATGAATTACTGTTGATTTCTCATTAGGAAAAAAGGAGGTAGAAGATAATGGAATGTCATCGACAAAACGTTTTAAAGAAACCTCTCAAAGAAGATCTCTATTCAGTGAAAATATACATTAAAGATAAGAATGAAATGCAGAAATTTCACAGAAATACAAACTGAGGGCCTCAGAGGGAAGTGGGGTGGAGGAATGGGATAGACCGGTGATGGGCAGTAAGGAGGGCACGTATTGCATGGTGCACTGGGTGTTATACGCAACTAATGAATCATCGCACTTTACATCGGAAACCAGGGAGGTACTGTATGGTGACTAACATAATAAAAAAACATTAAAAAAAAAGTTAGGATAAGACAATATGTTTTGTTATTACCACAGCTACCTATCCCCATTGTCTAGAATGAAGTAAAAAGTGAAAAACTCACGTATAATTTCCTAAGTCACAAGGGGAAAAAAATTAGCCTAGAGCAAGACTTGGCATGATTTCTATAATAACCTTCTACAAATTACTGTTCTAGGGAAAACTCAATGGATTCAAAGATGTGTATTATTTTAAAAAGGAAGAGGTGATTTGAAATATACTATCCAAAATAAAAAGAGAAACAATGTGAAAAACTAATACCAGAAGAATATTTATCACAAAAATTTTACTGTGATAACTGAATAATCCAAATGACTGAATAACCCAAATGACCATAAATGGGGGGGGCATATTAAATAATCATTTATGTATTTATAGAGGAAGCACAAAGTAGAAACACAAGTGCCCTGAAAAGAGATATGCATAAGAGGCTGAGTATGAGCTACCAGAGTTCAGGAAAGTTTAGGAAGAAAAATAAATAAATCTATAATATAAATAATGGCAAAATTGGAAGCATCATAAGATGAGACAACGTGGAAAAATACAAGAAAGATAGAGAATAAAAATAATAAACCTAGGAATAATAAGATGGAAATATATGAATAATTTTTAAATTTAGGGGAAAAATACAGATATGAAGGAAAGAAAATGGAGATCCAACATGTATATACAAGAGTAGTCCTCAAGTTGGAGGGTGGGTATAAAATAATGGAATGAAACATTTTTCTAAAATATAATTTAAAAAAATTATTTTATCAGACTTTTATTAGGTTTACCATTTATAGCTTGCAGAATATGTTTTCTTATTTCTGAAATAAAATTTAAAAAGAACTGTTAGAAAATAAGAGTGCTGTTTAAGAAAAAGAGATAATATTGTAATGTGTATATTAAAATTACACACTGACTATCAGGTGGAATGCCTATACATCCTTATTAGCTTGAGATACAGTTGAGTTGAAACCCATTGTCCTGGTATAGTTATTAGCAGCATCCCATTCTCACTACAAAGTGCTCTAGTTTGGACAAAAAATTGAAAATAAAGAGAAAAATAGATAGCTGAGATCCTGAAAAAACTTAAGAATGTTGTTCCCATGAGTACCACTTTGTAGGATTTTCTTAGAAACTATGGAATAAATTTGTAACCACAATTTAAAAAAGATAATATACAGCAAGAGGACTTACATATGATTATGAATTTACTGAAATAAAATAAAATAAACTTAGGATGGACTGATGAGTATATATTTTTATATTCTCTGACAAGGTAGAAATTTATAAAACTCATAAAAATTGGATGTGGAACAGAAAAGGGTGTAAGAAAGTGTAGGAGTTCTGAATTTCCTCTAATTTTATATCTAAGGTACCAAAATATATCATTTATAATTGATAATTCAATTATTAGAACTAAGAATCAATTAAGAAATACCATTAATCAAAATGTGTAAAGAAGGGAAAGGAGGAGAAAATGAATTATACTACTTTTATCACTGGTCACAGTAGGGAATTCATAGTAGGAAATAAATACATGAAAGCGTATGTGTTTTATAAAGTGATAGCTGAAAAAGAAAGTACTAAAAAGTCACATTCTTCCTAATTATAAGAAGAAATAGATGGAGAAACAAAGAAAATAAATCACAAGGCTATTTAAGAGGGGAAAACACTAACATATCATAAAACAAAGACTGAATTTGATAATTACTGTAAACTGACTCAATGTGTCTACTAAAAGAAAAAAATAATCAAATTGAATTCCAAAGCAAAACTTAATACCATGCTGAATACAAAATAAAGCAGTTACAAAATCCAGAGATAAAAAAGAGGACAACAACAATACCAACAAAATGAAAACAGGGTCACGTTCTTAATAAAACACAAATTAAATGTAGGCCTTTGAAATGTGACAAAGGATGGCACTTTGTTATGAAGATACAATAGTTATTACTATCTATGCACCAAATAGCTCAACATGAATTTTCATAAATCAAAACAACATGTAAATCAGTTGCAACAAATCAAAAAAAGGAGACAAATAAACTGAAGACACAGACAATACATATAAAAGAAAATAACAATTTTTTAAAAAGATTTTATTTATTTGAGAGAAGGAGAGAAAGCACGAATGGGGGTGGGGGATGTAGGGAGAGAGAGAAGCAGGCTCCCTCGCGGCTCAACCCCAGGACCCTGAGATCATGACTTGGGCCAAAAGCAGACACTTAACTGACTGAGCCACCCAGGTGCCCCCAAAATATCAATGGTTTTAAAACATGTATGTTTCAAAATTTTATATGAACATAAAATTTGCTGCAGAAATTCCATTTCCAGAAATATATCCCAGTAACATGCTTATACTTGTTCACAAAAGCTATTCACTACAGCATTTTTATACTGGCAAAAGACTGGAATCAACCTAGTGCAGGACTAGGTAAGCAAAATTTGGTATTTTCGTATAATGAGACATTACTTAGCATTTAAAATCAGAGATATATTTACTAACACAGAATGCGCTCCAGGACATATGTATATACAATCACACACATACATGTGTATATGTACACGTGTTTTTATATATTCATAAATGCGTGTACATATACAAACACACACACACATATATATTAAACATATATATTTGTATATATTTAAACAAAAAAGATTGAGATTCAAGCGGTAGACTAGCGTTCAATATATCTTATTTTCTGGGCATGTGAAGGCTACATTTTTTCCAGGAGGCCCATACTGCCCAGTTCTCTAGCTGTTTCAGGACCATCTGACTAGGTATGGTCAAGGGCTGTGAGCATGAGACATAGGTCACCTTAACTGCTTCTGAGTGACTTAATTGAGGCCCTTAATCATTCACGAATGATTTTCTCTTCTACTCTTCTGCTCTGCAGTGGAGGACTGTGTTCCAGTTGGTACCAAAAAGAAAGATAGAGACTGTCAGCCCAGATGACTGAGCAAATGGATAGAGCAGAGCCCTGGGGCTCTCCACCTCTATCTATCAACAACAGATTGGGGACAAACTGCAGTCAGGAAATAAGTTTATTTACCTAAATCACTGACATCCTAAGGCTGATTTCCTAATGAAGTTTACTTAGTCTAGAGTATCTTAACATGGTACAGAGCAGTGTCAGCAGTGTAATCATTTATTAGAAGAAGAATGAGTCTATTTATAAACATCTATAAACTGATGATAGTGCTGATTAGAAGGATAAATGGAGAACTGAAGATCAGGAATCAGGAAGGTCTGAATTTGTACTGTCTGGACCATTTCTAACTGCATCAAATATATGTGTACGGTGCCTATGTATAGGTAATACATATTTCTTCTTAAGTGAGAGAAAAAGCAGGAGAATCTGATTATCTGTTGACTGGATAAAATAACTATGGATCCTAAAATATTAGTGTTTTTGTACTGGTCTTGTATGTGGTTCATACAAGCAATAAATATGAAATGACTAAGAAGTACTACACTATCGCAGACAAAATGGGGAGGAATCCGATATTACACAGAAAGCATCATAGTGTCCAGGTTTATATCCAGTGACCAGAAACACTCACCTGATATGGCAGTCAAAAGTAAAATTTTTGGTCAAAAGTAGTTTTTGAGTCTCTCAATGTACAAAGCGTGCAAAATGTTGATTCTTAGGAACAAAATGCAAAAAATGTTGACATAAATCTTTAATATTAAAGCAAAAATGACAGCTAGGATACATCACAAAGTAACCCCATAGGTATTATGCACAAAACATTTATTATTTTACTCACTATAATAGGGACAGAAAGCATCCTTAATATGATCAAGTGTTAATAGCACAAGTGAATTGTAGACAAAAATGACAAACTCAGTAAGCAATAATACAAAAAGCAGTCAATCTGGTGTAGAAAATGAGAATCAAGAATTGCAGCCTATGATCAGGAAAATCTGAAAAACATGGAAAGATAAATGTAGGCCAAGCCAGAACAAAGATAAGTTTTCTTCGTAAAAATATCACTACCTTAAATGTTATTATGCAATTATTTGTTTATATGTTTATTGCTTGTCTTCCTCCATAAAATATAACCTCCAAGAGTGTAAGGCTAGAGATTATCATTTTCACAAATGAATTTTCATCCTCTAGAACAGTATCTAGCATATAAAAGTAACTCAATAAAAATTTGCAAATTAAAACCATTATCCTAATGTTTTTTCCAGTTACTTGGTAAAAAGGAATTCAAAGTGTCTTACATACCCACTGATCACTGAGGAATTAAACTCACTGATTGTCCATGAATGTCATAAAATCAAAATATTACAGATGATAATGTAAATATCTTATAAAAGTATATCACATAGACACACATATATATTGGCTAAAAGAAATTATATATTTTTATCCAATTCTCAACAGTAATCAAGACACAGATCCATTCTTTATCAGTTTAAATCACTTGCAAAGTGTTGTCTGTTATTTTTTATTAATTCTGTAATTTACAGAACTCCTATAAGATCCAAATGGTTCATTTCTGAGTATTGGAATTAATGTTCTCATGCCTCAAATGGAAAAATACATATTTAAAAATTTTCACTGTTCCAACGTATACAAGAGGAGACTAAAAAGTAATGACTTGTCCAACATAATGCATGTACCAAGCAATTGCTTATTTAGATGTGTGTAAAATTTGAAAAGTTGAAATAATGAAGCCATGTTAAGATCCTGAAAAAATGAAGGATCCTAAATAAAAAGAAACATTCTCAGTTAAACTTGAGATGTTACCCATATTATGAATTTTAATCTTACCAAAATATAGCAAAACCATAATCACTAATTTAAATTTTTAAGTCTAAAAAGTCCTTTGAAATGAAAATCACTGACTACCTGTCTTTCACACTACAAGGAAAATGACTATTTCCTAAATTCTGTCCAAGATCACACATCTTTGTAGTACCTCTTTTCTTACATATAAAGAGATACTAAAAAATCACCCAATATTTTAATAATGTCTTCTTATAAAACAAAGGCATGAAATTAACAAATAGTGAAACAAGCTAAAATGAAATAGGATCAATGCAGAAAAAAGAGAAAATTAAATAGCTATTAAATTTAAACTAATGTATTTAGAGAAAAAAAATTCTTCTTTAAGCCTATGCAGGTATGAAGAAAAACAAGCTCTAGAAAGTCATAATCTATAGCAACAACAACTAGACAACAAGTAACGGCCCTCAGAAATTTAAAATAAAATTACCAAAAGTGAACAAATGAACCAACAGATTAAGTGTAGGGAAATAAAACAGAGAAATCTCAGAAAGTAGAATTCACATGGCCACCTTTGTTCAGGGTGAGGAGAACAAATTCTGAGCCAAGAAAACAACTGAAAATTAGATTCAGAGTGGGGAGGGGAATCCTAGGTGCTTCCCACCTACTTTCCTTCTTCTTCAGCCAACGTAGATATTCCAGGGTCTATTCCTACCCAGGTTATCAGTTCTAGACTCTAGTGTGTCAGTTTACATTTTTCTCAGTTCTCCAAATATTAGATTTGGATCACAACTTGGAGATGACTCTACCATTAACAGGTTTGGAATCCTAGTTATAATGAGAGCCCTAAAAGCATGAGGGCCAAAACCCTAAATATTCTGTTCTTCGAATGTGTCAAATAGGTTTAGCAAACTGAGAGGTAGGGCCATCAGTTTGGTCTGACAGTTTGCTGAACTCATTCTGGTGGCTAAATATATCCAACAGCAGCCATGAAAGTTGCCAGAATATATCTGACTCCGTTGTTGAAGTACTTGGTAAAAATTACTAAAATGGTGTTATATAATTTTAATCAAATTAATTAAGTCATTTTCAGTTTTTGAAGCAAAAGTGTATTGAAATATCACTGCAGCTTTTTCCTTTTTTTAAGATTTTATTTATTTATTTGACAGAGACAGAGACAGCCAGTGAGAGAGGGAACACAAGCAGGGGGAGTGAGAGGAAGAAGCAGGCTCATAGCAGAGGAGCCCGACGTGGGGCTCGATCCCATAACGCCGAGATCACGCCCTGAGCCGAAGACAGACTCTTAACCACTGTGCCACCCAGGCGTCCCCAGGTTTTAATTTTTTAAAACTGAGTATCTCACTGCTTTGTTACCCTTTCATTACCTCTATAAGATGCAGTCTACCCAGACTTCCTCCAAACACTTCTTGATCAAAAACAGTACATATTTCTTTCTTTTTCATTTTTTGGTAGGCTTTTAATTAGAAGTTGCCTCTCTAAGATAAATAATTAGGAGCGCCTGGGTGGCTCAGTGGTTAAGCGTCTGCCTTCGGCTCAGGGCATGATCCCGGCATTCTGGGATCGAGCCCCACATCAGGCTCCTCTGTTGGAAGCCTGCTTCTTCCTCTCCCATTCCCCCTGCTTGTGTTGTCTCTCTCTCTGTCAAATGAATAAATAAAATCTTTAAAAAGAATTAATTGGCCATTTATAACGTATCTTATCCACGCAAATGTTTCAGGGTACATAATGGAACTGTTACATACATTGGTTATCTTTAATTATTTGTGATTTTTAACTTTAAAATCTTGCCACATTAAAGATAACTCAATAGGGGTGCCTGGGTGGCGCAGTCGTTAAGCATCTGCCTTCAGCTCAGGGCATGATCCCAGTGTTCTGGGATCGAGCCCCACATCAGGCTCCTCCGCTAGGAGCCTGCTTCTTCCTCTCCCACTCCCCCTGCTTGTGTTCCCTCTCTCGCTGGCTGTCTCTGTCAAATAAATAAATAAAAACTTTAAAAATAAATAAATAAATAAAGATAACTCAATAAAAGTCATATATTATTTCAAGATCTCATTAGAAAAGCTCTTTCTTTCTTTCATAAAACATAGCTAATGAACATTTATATTCTTTTAGTCTAGTGCTTACAACATATCTGGGGCCTTACTCCTCCTTGAAAAACACTGCAGTGTAGTTGAAGAAGCTGAATATATATATAATCAACAGAATGGAAAGATGACAAAGCTAATTTGCTTCTCCAAAACAAAGATTTTGAGAGTTAAACTAAACAAATTAAGAACATTCAAATTTTAAAAAAATGCCATTCAATTGTCACTATGATTGCTCTATTAATTTATATTCAGGAATATAATTATTTATATAAATTAATCATATAGGTTTGAGAACGTCAAAGATTCAAATAGAAACAAATTTGATAAATGAATACATTTGTATGGGAATAACAAAGATTTTCCAATTTACATTAAAAGTGCTATGTGGTGTCTTTTTTTGTTTGATTCTCTTGGATTATTCTTGCAGTATTTTTTTAATTTATATTAGTAAGAAATGAAGATAAAAAATAGGAAAGTTAGGGCTCTTTTATTTGTTAGTAATAGAAAAGAGATAAATTAAGGATGAGGGAAAGGGGAAAATATTAAGAGTTTTGGGAAATGACAGAATGGATAAAATAAAGGCATATTACTTTCTGAGAGCAGTAGGGTAAGGACAAGAGGGATTAATGAAGTCAGATCTGAGGGTCCTGCTGTGTATATATGTGCTCAGGTGTGAGGTTATTTAACGCGGCCACAGCTACATTATCCTGTGTGGATCCTCCCCACAAAACTTCTAAGTCTTGGTGCTTCTCAGAATCCACTCTAAAAATCAGGTAGAATTTTAGATGGATTCTCAATAGACACTCTCCTGTCTCCCTGGAAAAGATTTTCAAATCTAATTCACTGTCAGTGTTTGAGGAATTTATACATTTATATTAATCTCAAAGGAACTATATTTCAAGGTACAGGTTTTGAGATTTGTTATATATTGTTTGCTTTTATGATTTTTTAAATATTATGCTATCAGTGGATGTTTACACTTCTAGTAATGCTAAGTCTCTTACCTGAAATAATAGCAGGCCAATCATCATCATCATAATCCTCAGTATTCCTCTAAAACATCGATCTTGTTTCCATATGAAAGCCCTTAAACTTAACTGTCTACACTGCCTGGAATGCTCATTCCCAGGATCATTATATGGTTGACTCCCTCACAACTTTCAGATCTATGAATAAATGTTTCCTTTCCAGAAAAAATCTTCCCTGATTATTCTATTAAACATAATACCCCCCCCCAAGTCAACCTCTATCCCAGGACACTATTTTATGTTCTTTGATGCATTTAGTACTTTCTCAAGCCATGTTATTTATTTGGCCACGTGTTATTTGTCTTTTTCTACTAGAATAGCAACATAAGAGAAAGAACCTTCCTTATCTGTAACATTTACTCTGCCCCTGAATCTCTAGGAGCAATGTTTGAAAAAACAGTGTGCAATCAGTAATTTTTAATGTCATTGAAGGAATGGAGGCATTTAGGGATAAAGTCAATATACGATTATTATCATCTTATTCTTTGGTAGAAACTAGTGGTTAAGATCTCGAGGGCTCTAAAGTCACTACCTAAGTTTTGATCCTGACCCAATATCTACCATCTGTGTGGCTTTCAGTTTGCTAATGCTCAAAAAGGAAAAAAAAGAAACACTGCTGTACAGGATTATAGTAAAATAAGTAAACTAGTTATTGCGCATAGCAAAAAGGAGCTCAATATATAATTATGAAATTAACATCTTTATCATACCTATGTCTGAGTGAAAGCTATGCCTTAGAATAATAGTGTGTTATAATAAAAATGTTACTCCCATTGTCCTAAAACATGTTTTTGCCAAACTTTATTTAATCTGTTTTCTGTTCTTCTCAATTACATAGGACAGAAAATGTAATGCTTATAGAAGAATTCAAGTAAAATAAACAAACAAAATTTGTCTTTGCTCCTAATAACAAAAAAAAAAAAAACACAAATTTACTGATATAGTAATACATGAAGGATTTTCAAGATTAGAAAAGTCGAAGCAAAAGAACTGAGATTACTACTCCAAGATTCTATTATTCACTAAAGACCTTAGAAATGACACATTCTAAATTAACTATAAAAGGCAGAGCATATGTAGAAAAAAATAAGTCAATCTATAATGTCCTTGAATTTCAGAAAAACAAAAGAAAAAAAAACAAAAAACCATGACTGGGAATCCAGCCAACCATCTGAATACAGCATTTTTCATCTACTTGTGAAATTACAATGTAAAAGCTCAGTAAAGAAAGCAAGATTATGCATATTCATATACTGCCTCAGAGAGGATGATAAATGAAACACAGCCACAAAATCGCTCATTGAATATGACCTGATTACATTCCTTTTCATAGTTACCTGAAAACAAAGATTACAAAGTAAAATTCTTTTATGTTTTCAGAAGAAAAAAGTTTAAATTTCTAAATGAAGGCAAAAATAGAATACACATTTCAAAAATTGTCAAATATTACATGATTTCAATGTACTTCTTTTGTTTTTTAATTAAGAAAATTGGATTGAAACACAAACTCTTACAAGAAAATGAGTAGTTATCCTAATTCCCTGAAGATTTCAGAAATGCTTAACAAAATAACCCAAATTATCTTTTTTTTCTAGTTTAATACATTTTCCAATTAAAATTAGATAGTCTTTAAGAGTATTTAGTTTAACCTTTTTTTGTGGTACTTAGCATAGAATAGTATTAGTTTAATGAATGTGCAAACTTCTTTTGTTCAAAAAACATTATTATTGTACTATATCAAAGTGATGGGTCTTTGATGATACATTATAGTAATAACTCATCAAAACGACAGCACTTTGTGCAATATATTTAATATATCACCAAAATTCTTATCTTTCAGATAATGACGTAAAACAACTCCTACTAGAAACTCCTTTTTGGTTAGACTAGCTCTCTTTAACCCTACACATTCATTTTTTCCTTTCCTTTTTTTTCCCTAACAAGAATTTAATAGACAAGATTTTATTGCCTAATAGATTTTTCTTCTTTTTTAAATGCCTGAATGCTAACTATTTTCTCTTTTTTTTTATTGAGGTATTATTGACACACAACATTATATTAGTTTCAGGTAATGATTTGATATTTATATAAACTGTGAAATGCTTTCCACAGTAAGTCCACTTAACTTTCATCACCATAAAAATTGTAAATTTTTTTCTCATGTTAAGAAATTTTAAGATTTACTTTCTTGGCAACTTTCAAATATACACTACAATATTACTGACTATAGTCACAATATCATACATTATAGTCCCATGATTTATTTATTTTATAACTAGACATTTGTACCTTTTAACACCCCCTCACTCATTTTGCATACTCAACCACATCCCCTCTAGCAACCACCATTGTAGTTTTCTGTATATATGAGTCTTGTTCTGTTTTGTTTTATATATAAAATTTTCACATATAAATAAAATCATATGTTATTTGTCTTTCTCTGTCTGACTTACTTTGCTTAACGTAATACCCTCAAGGTTCATCCATGTTGTTACAAATGGCAAGATTTCACTTTCTTTTATGGCTGAGTAGTATGCCATTACATATATACACACACACATCATACCCCCCCCCACATACACACACACTATATCTTCTTTATCGAATCATTCATTATGGACACAGGTTGTGTCCATTTCTTTTACTATTGTAAATAATGCTGGAATAAACACAGGGGTGCATGTATCTTTTGGAATTAATGTTTTCATTTTCTTTGCATAAATACCCAGAAGTGAACTGCTGACTCATATGATAATTCTATTTTTAAATTTTTGAAGGATTTCTATACTCTTTTCCACAATTCCCAACAGTACACAAGACTTCCCTTTACTCCACATCTTTAAGAACACTTATTATCTTTTGGGTGTTTTTGTTTGCTTTTTTGTTGTTTTGTTTTGTTTTAGTAGCTATCCTTAAAAGTGTGAGATAATATCTCATTATGGTTTTGATTTGCATTTCCCTGATGATTACTGATGTTCAGCATCTTTTCATGTGTCTGTTGACCATCTTTATGTCTTCATTGGAAAGATGTCTATTCAGATCTTCCACCCACCTTATATTTTAATCCGATGGATTTTGGTTTTTGTTTTTTTGCTATTGAGTTGTATGAGTTCTTTATATATCTTGGATATTAGGCCCTTATTGGATATTTGACTTGCAAATATTTTCTCATATTCACTAGTTTGCCTTTCATTTTGCTCACGATGTTTTTTGCTATGCAGAAGTTTTTTAGTTCAGTATAAGCCCACTTAAACAAGCATCGGATCTATAAAATCACTGACAAAAATGATGTCAAGTATCTTACTTCCTATGTTTTCTAGGAGTTTTATGGTTTTAGGTTTTATATTCAAGTCTTTAATCCATAGAGTAAATTCTTGTCTATGGTGCAAGATGGTGATCCAGTTTTATTCTTTTACATGGGCTGTACAATTTTCCCAACAGTATTTGTTGAAGACTATCCTTTCCCCATTGCTTATTTATTGCATATTAAAAAATAAATTGACCACATATACATGGGTTTATTTCTGGGGTCTCCATTCTGTTCTATCAATCTACATGTCTTGTTTTTATGCCAATACGATACAGTTTTGTTTACTATATTTTTGTAATAGATTTTGAAATAAGAGAGAGTGATGCCTCCAACTTTGTTCTAAACACGGTCTTTTGTGGTTCCATACAGTAAAAATTTTAAGATTATTCTACTTCTGTGAAAAATATCACTGGGATTTTGGTAGGGATTGCACAGAATCTACAGATTACTTGGGTTAGCATGGACATTTTAGCAATATTAATTCTTCCAATCTGTGAACACAAAATATCCTTCCATTTATTTGTGTTTTCTTCAATTTCTTTTATCAATATCTGATAGCTTTCAGTGTGTAGGTCTTTTACAACAACCTTGGTTAAATTTTTCCTACCTTTTTTTTTCTTTTTAATGTAATTGTAAAAAGAACTGTTTTCAGATAGTTCATTTTCAGTATATAAAAATGCAATTGATTTTGTGCATTGATTTTGTATCCTGCCACTTTACTGAATTTGATTATTAGTTCTCAGAGTTTTTTAGTAGTCTTTAGGGTTTTCTATATATAAAATCATGTCACCCACAAATAGTGACAGTTTCACTCCTTCCTTTCAAATTTTGATGCTTTTTCTTTTTTCTTTTCTTTTTTTTTTTTTTTGCCTAATTGCTCTGACTAGGAATTTTAATACTATTTTGAATAAAAATGGTGATACTGGGCATCATTACTTTGCTCCTGACCTTTCATTTATTTCCACTCTGATCTTTGTTATTTCCTACTTTCTACTAACTTTGGCTTCATTTGTCATTCTTTTCCTACTACTCCTAAGTGTAAAGTTAGATTTTTTATTTGAGATTTTTCTTGTTTCCTAAAACAGAACTATAATTGCTATGAACTTCTCTTATAATTATTTTTCCTACGTCCCATAGATTTTGTGATGTTATATTTCCATTTTCATTTGTCTCAAGGTATTTGTTCGTATTTCTCCTTCGTTTACTTCATTGACACAATTGTTTGGTAGCATGTTGCTAAATATGTTCTGGGGGTATCTAACGTGCTGGGTGAGGCCAATGTTTCTTTATCAATTTTCTGTCTCAATGATGTATTCATTGATGTAAGTGAGGCATTAATGTCCCTGACTATTATTGTATTGCTGTCAATTTCTCCCTTTAGGTCTGTTAATATTTGCTTTGTATATTTAGGTGCTCCTATGTTGAGTGCATAAATATTTACAAATGTTATATTCTCTTGTTGGATTGACACTTTTATCATTATGCAATGCCTTTTTTGGTGGTTGTTTTTGGAGACACTTTCGTTTAAAGTCTATTTTGTTTGATACAAGTACAGATACACCAGCATCCTTTTGGTTTAACTTTGCATGGAACAATGTTTTTTTCATCTCTTCTTTCAGTCTGCGTGTGGTCTTTCATCTGAAGTGTGTCTCTTGTAGGCAGCATTTAAATGCTCATTTTTTTTCATCCAGTCAGTCATTCTATATCTTTTGATTAGAGAGTTTAGTCCATTTACATTTCAAGTAATCATCAATAGGCATGCCCTTATTGCCATTTTTTAAATTATTTTCTGGCTGTTTTGTAGTTCCTCTCTGTTCCTTTTTCTCTGTTTACTTCCCTTTCAGTTTGATGGCTCTCTTTGGTGTTATGCTTGGATTCCTTTATCATTAACTTTTGTGCATCCACTACTATAGGGTTTGGCTCTGTGGTTATCATGAGGCTCACGTATAACAGCCTACACACATATGAGTCTATTTTAAGTTAATACAACTTAAGTTCTACTTCATTCTAAAGCTACATTTTTACTCCCCACCCCACGTTTGTTTTTGATGTCACATTTGACATCTTTTTATTTTGTGTATTCCTTAATTAATCATTGTGGTTATACTTATTTTTACTATTTTTATCTTGTAACATTCATACTAACCCTCTAAATGATTTATCCACTACCTTTACTATATATTTACCTTTACTATTGAGATTTTCACTTACATATGTTTTCTTGTTACTAATTAGTACCCTACTTTTCAGCTTAAAGAAGTCCCTTTAACATTTTTTTGCAAGGCCATTTTAACCTTTAACTCCTTTAGTTTTTGCTTTTCTGGAAAATTATTTATCTTTATTTCAATTCTGAATGGTAACCTTGCTAGGTAGAGTATTCTTGGTTTGAAGTATTCTCCTTTCAGTGCTTCAAATAAATCATACCACTCTCTTCTTGCCTGCAGGGTTTCTGCTAAAAAATCTGCCGATGGCCTTATAGGAGTTTCCTTGCACATAACAAGTTGTTTTTCTCTGCCTTTAAAAACCTCTTTAACTATTGACATTTTAATTATAGTGTGTGCCTTTGTGTGGATCTGTTTATCTTATTTGAAAGTCTGGGCTTCCTGAAACTGAACATCTGTTTCCTTCCCTAGGTAAGGGAAGTTTTCAGCCATTATTTATTCAAATAATTTTTCTGGCTCTTTCTCTCTCTCTCTCCTCCTATGATACAAATGTTATTCCACTTGATATTGTCCCACAGGGCCCTTAAGCTACCTTTGCTATTCTTTGGTCTTTTTTTTTTTTTTGGTTTGTGAGTTCCACTGCTCTACTGGATTATTTACCCTTTCTTCTGCGTCATCTAGGCTGCTATTAAAACCCTCTAGTATATTTTTCAGTCCACTTATTCTGTTCTTCAGCTGTGTGACTTCTGTTGGTACTTTATCACATTTTCTGTCTCTTTACTGAAGTTCTCACTGTTCATCCATTTTTCTCCCAAGTTTGGCGACTATCATTAGGACCATTACTTTGAACTTTTTATCTGGTAAATTACTTAATCTTCATTTTATTAAGAAATTTTTTTCCCAAGGTTTTATCTTGTTCTTGCATTTGGAACATATTCCTCTATTTCCTCATTTTGCTTGACCTGTTCTGTTTGTTTCTATGTATGAAGTGAAATAAGTACTTCTCCTAGTCTTGAAGAAGTGGACTTTCGTAGGAGATAAATCTTATTATTCAGTGTTGTCCTAGTTCTTGGTTATGTCACGAATCTTTGTGATTGTCTAAGCATCATGATTTATTCTTGACAAGTTCCAATTGTTGAGGTTGTGCCAAGACCTGTTAGCGTTCCAAAGGTTGGGAGTCTCAGTTAGCACCTAGTTTTTGGCTGACTGGAAGCCAAAACCTCAGGCAGCAGCTTTAAAGTATGAAAATATATAGTCCTGGGACCCCAGTCATAAATCCTGCTGGCCTCTAGACCAGGTGATCTGGAGATATCTAGGGGGTGTCAGTTGCAAAAATCAGAGTTCTAGGGGCACCTGGGTAGCACAGTCATTAAGCGTCTGCCTTCGGCTCAGGGCGTAATCCCAGCATTCTGGGATTGAGCCCCGCATCAGGCTCCTCTGCTGGGAGCCTGCTTCCTCCTCTCCCACTCCCCCTGCTTGTGTTCCCTCTCTAGCTGGCTGTCTCTCTGTCAAATAAATAAAATCTTTAAAAAAAAAATCAGAGTTCTAGACAAATGTATAAGTTCCTTTCTGGCAGGTACCAGCAAGCTACAGCAAGACTGAAGGCGAGTGCAAAGATGCAGTCCACCGGCCCACGTTTCCTGAGAGCACCTCTGTAGCCTTCAGGTATATGGCAAACCAGAACCCTGACCCTCAGGCCAAAGCTCCTGGATAAGTAAATAGGCCTCTTTCAAATAAAGACTGGGGATGTGTTCAGTCTTATGTGTAGTGCCCTGGGTGTGACAGTCTGCCACAAACTGTCTCTTCAGTTGTTACAGTCCCATGGTACCCAAGAGCAGAAGCCCCTATCCAGCAGAGCCAGGCTATTAAGGAACATCCTTTGTGTGGACTGCATATGCCCACTGATTTTAACAAGGCAGAGGAGAGCAGAGAGTCAGGGCATTCATGACAGCTTTAGTGGGTAAACAGGAAAGTGCAGGGTCTACATGCACCTGCTTGCACCAGCAAAGAAGTGAGAAGGCACAAAATGGCACCCTCTAGCACCTCTGTCCCTTGAGAGTCCAAACAGGCCTCTGCCCTATGGCAGATGCTATAAAATTAACAAATGAATCTTTATATATAGTCTAGATGCTTTTCGAACTGCTGCTTTTACGCTGGGCCCCACTTCAAGTGAGTGTATGCAAGCCCTTGAGAGCAGTATCTCAGCTCCCTCCAGCCTTTTGGGTCTCCTAAATTTTAGCCCCATTAGTTTTCAAAGCTGGACATTATGAGGTTCATCTCTAGTGCAGATCCCAAGAGTTAGGATGCCTAATGTGGGACATGAACCCCTCGGTTCTCAGGGAGAAGCTCCAGATTTATGAGATGCCTCTCAATGTGTGTCACCATTCCACAGGTGGGGTTTTTGGTGAGACCATGTCTCTACCTCTCCTACAAATCTCAATGTAGCCTTTTTAAATTGTTCATGGTAAAGAAGCTGTTCAGCCAGTTTTTAGGTCTTTTTCAGAGGGAACTGTCCCATATGTAGTTATAGATTTGGTGTGTCTATGGAAGATAGGTGAGTTCAGGACCTTCCTATGTTGCCATCTTGGACTGCCCTGCTCCCCAGACATTCATTTTTATATATACACATACTCCTATTTGTGACTGGCAAAGAAAATTTGGGTGAACAAATGTGGCAAGAGTAAGTAGATCAACATGAATATGAAAGAGTGGTTAAATACAGGTGTGTATATATTTTTTACAACCAATAGAAATAATTCATAGCAACTGCAGAAAATTTCAAAAGTATAGAAATTTACAAAGAAGAGCTGTCCATAACCCCACCAGATATAAACACCAAAATATTTTGACATACCCCACAAATCTTTCTCTTAAATTACTTTCTATAAATTCTTTATAACTGCATAACATACATAAATAATTATAGATCTAAAGCACACAAAAAATTCTATCAAATATATAAATATTCCATAAACTGTACATGTTATATAATATAAATGAATACATATATAATATAAATGAATAAAATAATTGGACTCATTAAAAAATACTATTGTGCAACCCAAATTTTTCACTTAAAGCTATAGGACAATCTCCTTTTAAAATATTTTAATACATTAATTTGAATTAATGCCAAATTGTAAGTTATTTAAACAATTACCATTTTCACTTTTAACATAAACCAATAACACTCTTGCATATATGACCTATGTTCAAAAGTGCATTCCGTATTATTTCTTTAGAATAAATCACCAGTTATAAAATTATTTGGATATAAAGAATGTATAAGAATGTAAAACTCTTTCCAAAACCAATACCCAAAATACATTTACATCCTTGTCACAGTTTGGGTTCTCTGGAAGCAGATGCTAAAATTGAGTTGGCGGTACAAGATATTTCCTAGGAATTAACAGCTGTGAAAGGAAGAGGGGCAGCAGGATTGAACAGAAGAGGGTGATCAGCAGTGCAGGTCCAACATTTATTTATTTTTTTCTTTTCTTTTTTCAGTGCCTTCTTTGTTCTTTTCTCTTTTGATGTGGAGTTCATCATGTATAAAGATATTAAACTTTTTTCTCTCATTGTATTTTGCAAATAATTACCCAGGTCCACTTACATTGTTAACAGTACAATCTATATCTTGAACACCAATTTTATATGCTATTATAAAGATTTGTTTATCTTATTTTTAAACTTGCTATTTCTTGTAAATAAGAGTATTAATAATTTTTATATGTTTTAACTTGCTACTTTACTGTACTTTCTTATGCTTCAAATAATTTCTGAATGGCTTCTCATGATTTCTAGGTATGCAAAATTAGTACCTATAAATTTCATCTACTCTTAAGCATCAGTTATTTGGTAACATTCAATTCCAATATGGCCTGGTGTCATAATGAAATGACACATTGGGGAATTCTTGGAGGAAGAAATGAGTGTATTCTGTTTGCCTGAGGATGTGAATATATGTTGCTAGTTGGTGAGACTATGATAGGCTGTGGACCCCCAAAATGGCCAGAGCAATGATTCTGTTTCCACATGCTCTTCTAGGATCTTGCCACTCCTCCATCAAGAGGTGGCGGCACCTTCCCCTCCCTCAACATGGGACAGAAACACTGTGACAATCTCTACAAATGCACTACTAGATATAATGTTTTAACATTTTCATGTACAACTAAATTTATTATTTTTGTTATATTTATTATTACGTATTGATTTTATTTAATGGGGTACTGACATTTCACTCAATCTTTAATTCTTCTAGAAGTTGTATTCAACTTAAAAAAAACACATTTTTCTTTCTATTTCTCTATTTGTGTCAACATGTAAATGATATTCACGCTACTAGGTATTTTATAAGTAGGTTTCTTGATCTTCATAAAAATCTTAAGAGATAGGTATTGTTTTTTATATCTATTTATCTTCAGGGAAATTAAGTAATTTGTCAAGATCACAAAAGTTTACTCAATGAGAAAACTGGAATTCAAATTAAATTTGTCACATTCCTAAACTACAAGTTCTGAATCACTACATGTCACTGCTATAATTTACATTTTTCCTTCACCAATGCAACTTCATTTGCTCACTTGGAGAATATCTTATCACACATCTCAAACATCACCTCTCCACACATACACAGACTATGAAATTCTCTCTGAATTCCCAAATATGGTCAATTGTTCCTTTCTGTGCTTTCACATCACTTACTGCATAAATCTGTAAATATCTGTCATGATGTTTTGTAACTAGGTGTTGTCCTGCCTGCTTCTTGAACTACATACAAAGTTGCACTTACTCTGTTTTCTCAATGTCTGTCATGATCATTTACCCATAATAGGTCATGAGTAAGTCATATCAAATAAACAAATGAATGGTTGAATATATTGTCCTGTATAACTGGAAATACGCCACCAAGAGAGGTCTCATATGCCTGTGTTAAAATCAAATTTTATTAGTATTTAATGTATTTCATAAAAGGAAATTATTCAGACTGAAGCAAATTTATGTTACTAATTATGTAATGCAGATAGTATAGAACTGTCATAATTGTTTCTGTGCTTATGCAGATTGGTTTTGGTGACAAAATTATGGAAAACAGAACATACTGAAGTAAAATGAAACATGGTACCAAAATACTCTGATCATCGTGCTGTCAGATTCTTAGTGAATACTGTTCAAGCAAAAGCAATGCATGTTGACATTTGTATTAAAAAAAAAAAAGATGAAGAAGAAATGAGGTGCCTAATTCTAAAACCTCAATGGAATTTTAATTTATTTCAATTTCACTCACCATTAACTGCAGACAGGTTGACTCTTCTTGAAGACACGAGGAGTAGAGTCACTTGAAACAGATGGAACTACTGGACGGCTCTGAAGGGGAGCAGCAGCAGTTCTCCTATAAAGTCCCACTGTCAAAGATCATTTTCAGTTAATACTACAGGCTCTGCTGTACCACATTGTAATGCTTTCAATTACACTTACAGTGCTTATAATTATAATTATAGTTTTATAGTTTAGAGAACAAATGATTCAAAATTATTTTCATTGAAATTACTATCTATTAAAGCAGAAGACCTTATTCAAGAAATTAACCTTTGAATAGAAATATGAACAAAGAGTGATTAAAGAATCGCTCATCATTCACTTCTACTTCAGATATTATCCTATTCAAGAGCATTCTGACTCCCATGCACTCTACACAATGGTAATGAACTAAATTAGTTACACGTAAGTTCCGCATGTAGATGATAAACTACTGAGAACAAGAATTCTATTGTCTTATGACACACATTTTACTTTGTTGAAATTAGTGTCCTATAGTTATGAACAGAGTAGATCCTCAAATTTCCCAACATATTGTAGTGACAAAAAATGTATTTATCATAGTCGATAAATCAACTGAGAGTTTCAAATTTTTGCCTTCCTGTAACAAATAATATTTTATATCATGCTATAAATATATATAAAAAACATACCATAACATTTAGCCTGATTGGCAAATGAAAAGTGGTCCTATTTTAATATTTGCAAAGTAATTAAGCATTAAACAATTAAGGACATTGTCAATTGTAATAAACTGTGAATAGAATTATTTCATTTATAATTGAAGATTATAAATCTTCTCATCTATGTAAGGCTTCTGCATTTTTGTTGCCATTTCCTTACAAAATACAATACAGTTTTTTTAAAGTTGGGTCAGTGAGACTTAGAAGCTCATATGCTATTTTTTTTTAATTAAATAATAATGTGATGTAAAGCAGTGTTTTCACAAACCTTTTAAAGTTTATTAGTTAACAATCTTCTGACATACATATTTTTGCAGTTTTTTTCAGAAAATCATAATGAACGAAAAGCAGTATCACCATAGTCTTAACACGGAATAATAAATAGCACTTTTTTTTTACTGTAAGATATATTTAAAGATATTTAAGATATATATAAATCAACTTTTATTTTTACACAAAAATGTTGAGGACATTAGTTTTTAAATAAGCATACATTTTTAAAGTTTAATTAAAGTTCCCAAAGTTCTCACCTTGGTTTACTATATGATTTTAGTTGAAGTTATTTATAATTTTGGTTCTTAAACTTCTAAAATATCATATTTAATTTCCCTAATTATTTAAGCAATAAAAACATATTTGGGAAAATATGAAAAACATTAAGAGTTTGCAAACTAAAAATTTAATTGTTATTTGATATTGAAGGCTTTGACTATAAATAATTCTGTAATTTTCTTAACAGAAACATCTCCATTTCTACATTCCAAAAGACAAAGAAAATGATGCAGTCAAAATTACTGAATAAAAATTGAAGCACTAAAATTAACAGGTCCAAAAAAAATTAACAGGTACAAACCTGTAGATATCACACAAATAAAGGTAAATTTTTGGAATAGGAAAAACAATATTTAAGTGTATAGTGTTCTGTATAGTGCTCTCTATATTGAGCCACTATGGTATGGCTTTAATGAATGCCTGAATATATTCTATTAGCTTTCTGCTAAACTTCTGGGAGATGGGGTGAGGTGAATCTTTCATAGGGAATGCCTCATGATAGGTAATAATGACTTCCCACAAGTCATGACTCCCCAGAACAAGCAATGTTTGTTCATTAAAGACTGTAGATACATATATACATAATGCACGCATGTATAAATGCAGATACATATAAATACAGACATAAAGACTTTATCATCTCCCTCTTTAAATCATTCCAAGACTTAATTTTTTGATGGTAAAGAATTTTATTTTTTCTTATGCTGAAGTAAGAATTTGCACACTTAAATTCAGGTATTATCCTCTTATTTCCCAAGAACCTAGATCTTTTATACATTAAGACATAGGTCAGATATAGATAAAACCACAAAGGAAGCAAATTTTGTCTTTCATCTTTTCTTTTCTCATTTTTGGCTTACTCTTTTTTCTTCTCATATCCAAGAAATTCCCAAAACCTTCCCCCAACCACTAATGTGCAGAACAGATATCAGCACCCATGCTTTAAGGCCCTACTAACTCCAAGGAGCTGTTCTTTTCCTCTGTTTGTTTTGGTATAATAACATGCAATGATACGTTAATTTCAGGTTTATAACTTCGTGATTTGACAAGTTTATATATTATGCTATGTTCACCATAAATATTGCTACCATCTGTCCCTTTACATCACTATTACAGTATTACTGACTGTATTCCTTATACTCTGCTTTCTACTCCCATGATTTACTAATTCCATAACTGGAGGCCCGTATCTCCCTTTCCCCTTCTTCCATTTTGTCCAACCTCTCACCTCCTTCTCCTCAGGCAACCATCAATTTGTTCTCTGTATTTGTAGTTCTGATTCTGCTTTTTGTTCATTTATTCATTTTTTTATTCTACTTATATATGCAGAATCATATGGTATTGTCTTTCTCAGTCTGAATTATTTCACTTAGCGTAATATCTTCTAGGTCCATCCATATTGTCTCAAATATCATGATCTCACCTTTTTTATGGCTGTGTAATATTTCATAGTGTGTGTATATGTATATATACATATATATAATATATATCACTTCTTTCTTACCCACTTGTCTATTGGTGGACACTTTGGTTGCTTCCATATCTTGGTTATTGTAAATAATGCTACAATACGCATAGGAATGCATATATATCACATATATTTTCAAGTTAGTGTTTTTGTTTTCTCTGGGTAAATACCCAATAGTGGCATTATTGTATCATAGAGTAGTTCTATTTTTAATATTTTGAGGAACCTCCACACTGTCTTCCACCATGGCTATACCAATTTACATTCCCACCAACAGTGCACAAGGGTTCCTTTCTCACCACATCTTGTCAATGCTTGTTGTTTCTTCTTGATCTTAGCCATCCTAACAGGTGTGAAGTGGTATCTCATTGTGGTTTTGATTTGCATTTTCCTGTTGATGAGTGATGTTGAGCATCTTTTCACGTGTCTGTTGACCATCTGTAAGTCTTCTTTTGGAAAAAAGTTTATTCAGGTCTTCTGCCCATGTTTTTATGGATTGTTTGTGTTTTGGGTATTGAGTTATATAAGTTCTTTACATGGTTTGGTTGCTAACTTCTTATTAGATATATCATTTTCAAATATCTTCTCCCATTCAGTCAGTTGTCTTTTTGTTTTCTAGATGATTTCCTATGTTGTGCAAAAGCTTTTTATTTTAATATAGTCCCAACAGTTTATTTTTGCTTTTATTTCCATTGCCTTAGGTGAGCCATATAGAAAAATGTTTCTATGACTGATGTCAGAGAAATTACTATTTTCTCTTTTAGAATTTTAGGATTTCAAGTTCCATGTTTAGGTCTTCAATCCATTTTTAGTTTATTTTTGTGTATGGTGTTAGAGAGTAGTCCAATTTCTACAGCTACATATAAAAGCTGTCCAGTTTTCCCGGCACCATTTATTGAAAAGACACATTGTATATTTTTGCCTCCTTTATCATAGATTAATTGACCATGTAAATGTGGGTTTATTTCTGGGATCTCTATTCTGATCCATTGTTCCATGTGTCATTTTATTTAATGCTAGTACTATACTGTTTTGATAACTACAGCTTTGTAGTATATCTTGAAATCTGGAATTATGACAGCTCCAGCTTTGTTCTTCTTTCTCAGGATTGCTTTGGCAATTAGGGGTCTCCTCTGGTTCCATACAGATTTTAGTATTATCTTTTTTAGTTTTGTGAAAAATGATATCCATCCCAAATACTTTATACACATCTCACATGAGACTCAAAACGATTTTTGAACTATATATTAGCTTCAATTTATAAATAGAAAAAAAAAAAGAAGCTCAAAGGATTTTAACTGTTCAAGGTCATATAAATGATCAGTAAATAGTGAAGCTATTATATGAACCCCGGTTTCTGTGATTCTAGATCTGTACTTATAAACACTCTACCATATTGATTTTTTTTTAAATATACCACGATCTGCCTATCTACATTTCTGTCCTTTCTCAAGGCATTTCTTTCTGAGTTACATTTTCTTGTTCTTTCCTTTGTTATGAAATTAATTAGTGGCTCTAATACAGAATTAGTGAATTCTGAAAACCAAAGAAATTCTGTTCCAAGGAGTAAATTTAATGATAAAAATTGGGGCACAATGATAATCTATTTAGAAAGTAATGATTTTGAATATACTTGAAACTGAAACATAAAGAACACTGTTTAGTCTGGCTTCATACAGGTCCAAGTAACAGTAACACTTCCCTCAAACACCTGTTTCCTCAAATTACATTGTAAGCCAGATGCCTGAGCCAAAGAATTTAAGGCAGTGTCCAAGGCCCTAAGAGAGAAGGGCAGAGGACCAAATTGAAGCAGACCAAAAAAACCTGAGTTATACCTATGTGGACTCAAGTTCAGGAGCCCTGTAGACCTGCAAAGGACTTACAACATGGGGGAACATAATGCCCTAATTGGGAAAGGAAGCTTTAACTAATATACCCACAGATACAAATGTGTGCTCACTGAAAGATGAATGTCAAAGAAAAGTAGGCCAATTACCCAAGGCAAGTGAGATGTTAACCTAAACTAAGAAGTCAGGATTGCGAACTACAAAAATGATGAGAACAAAGGAATTAGGGCTTTAAGCTATTCATCTGAGTTGAAGTCTTGAGGAATCTAAAATAATGAGGAGTCAAAACATAAAGTCAGAGAGATAGACTTGCACAAGGGGAATAAACTATTTGTACTACACTGTTACAGCATTCCATGTATTCTTGATCAGCTTTTGATGCATAACATACCATATCAAAACATAACGGCTTAAAATAACACGCACGCATTATTCCTTACATTCTGTGGATTCATCTGGCAATTCTTTTGGTCATGGCTAGCTGAATGGGACTGAATGGCCTAGTGTAGCTTTACTTATTGGCTGGGATTTCTGGGACAGCAATTTTCTCATTCTCTTTCATCACACAGTGGAAGAAGGGTTTCTAGCAGCAAGAGAAGCTTAGTGACAAGGGGCCTCTACTTACATTACATCTGCTAATGTCCCACTGGCAAAAACAAGTTGGCTGGCCAGACTCAGATTCAAATGGGACAAGCAATGTCCCATTGCAAAATAGTGTACATGTAGGGATGGGAGACATTTGTGGTGTTTTGGAATCTAACAAAACGTTCTAGAGCTAAAAGCAAAATTCACCTAGATTCTAATTATTTTTCCAACCAGTGTTAAGAAATAAGGAACTTAACATAAAGAATATATATGCTATTTATTTCCTCAGTTCTGTTGGGTTTTGCAGGAACCTTCTAACTTCAGAACCAGGGTCACCACTTGAACATAAAGATTCAAGAAAACCATAATCATTCAGCTAGAAGGCAGAGAATGGTTACCAAAGTCCCCAGGTATACCACAACTTGAGAATTGCATAAGACATTACTATTAGATTGGAAATAATTCCAAGTCTGTTTTACAGATCAAGTAACTCACAGAGTCAGTCCTGAAAAAGTACCTTCTTTAGAACTGGGCTCAATTTATAGGCATATTTCTGAATTATTTTCCAAAATATGCATGCTAATATTTCTTTTAAAGATCCAAAAGTAATCATATTATGCTGCTAAAGATACAGACCATTATGGGATAGTATTGTCTTAGTGTTTACTCATTTATTTTACTAAATATATTTTACAAAGTGATGATAATGTCTTTAGATAGGAAATACTGTTCTCTTTACTTTGAGGATAATTTGTTGGAATCTTCAGTCATTTGATGACTTCAACAATGCCTTGCACATAATCAGTTACAATCTTAACCACTGTATCATCTCCATTATTGGACTGGTGGAGTAGATGTCACAGTTTAGCACTTATTTTAAATTTATATGTAAAATGTTCTGCACTAAAGACTTTTAGTATTCTATAAGATATTCAGTTTGCATAATAGTAGCTTACAAATGCAGTTTTCTCTGCATCACTAAAAGGTAAATAACATCATTTGATTTCAATTAAATAAAGTGACACTAAAATCTTTGTAAGCAAAAATATAACAATAAAAATACATTAGGATGGAAATTAATAGGCAAACCATAACTTATGCTTTAGGATGCACTATAATGAGTGTCAGCTGCTGCAACTGCATTTCTTAAAATACAAAACAAGCTTTATTCACTAAATTCATGACAGAAAGGAATCCTGAAAAATTACAGTTCTTTATAATGTCTAACTCCAATATGCTTCCAACTAGGTAAGAGTTTGATTCAGATCAGGATTCAGAAAGTATATAACACCTGGAAAGCAGATACATGCTAGCTATCAGGTATTGTTATCTGAGAATGAAGTGATTAGATCTCTAAATTACTCACTGTTTAATTCAACTCAATTAAATATATTCTCCAAACACCTCTGGTATTTTCAACAATTTTCCTTGGTTATTGTAAGAAACAGAAAGTCAAGAAAGAGTTGTCATACTAGACTGGCCCAATCTTATATTATTCAGTCTTTTAGGGAAAGGGTATTTCTAACCTTTCCTCAGAATCTGCGTCCCTATTTTAAAACTCTGTGCACTTCTGAGACAGGCACCATGTGGTCCCAGAGTCATCTACCCTGGGTATTTCTAACCCTTCCTCAGAATCTGTGTCCCTATTTTAAAACTCTATGCAATTCTGAGACAGGTACCATGTGGTCCCAGAGTCATCTACCCTGATAGATTCTGTCCTTCCTCTCATCAATGTGATCTTGAGGACTTGGAAGCTCTCTGTTGAGTTCAAGCTCTACCTAGGGCACTAAGATATTCCTTTGAGTTGCTAGTGGTCTCACTTGCCTAAATGGCTCTTGTAGCCATTTCTTCTCTGCAAATGTTGCTGGCCCTCTGGCTTCCCTGCTGGAAACTAGGGACATGTACCCTATATATTCTGAGACTCCAAAACTTCTCCATTCTCACCATCTTCCTTCACACCTGGCTGGAAAAACTCTTTCTAGTTTTAGTGAAATCTTTTCCTCTTTGTATTTATGATCAAGGTATTTTATCTATGTCTCAATATTCTCACATCTGTAGTATTAGGAAGATTCACAGGAGCTTTCTATAATCCATATTTTCCCAAACTCATTCAAAACAATAAGCACAAATCTGACCATTTACTTATATAGAATGGGTTGGGGATGGGAGTGGTAAAGAAAAAAGACAGGGATGAAATATCTAAAATATAATACCATACATACACTTAGCTTTCTGGGACTTAGAAATGATGCATGCAAAATTTCTGGCATATTCTAGAGTTGTTCTAGTGTTCCCTGCCCCTCCTCCTCCCCCCACCCCTCTTCCTCTTCTTCCTCCTCCCCCTCTTCCTTCTTCCTCTTCTCCTTGTTTAGACACATGCAAAATTAGATTTCTGATATCCCTATTTCAATTATTTGAAAAAAGATTATTAAGTACCCTGATACATATATCATATAGAAGATGTTGACGACCCATGGACTAATAATAAGGAGAACTTGATTTAGCAGTAGTAAGCTACTACTACTTTGAAGATGCAATAAATATTTTAATCCCAATGATCGTGAATCAAATTTAAATCTGAATAACGATCAAAGTTGCTGACATATTTCTCCAATAAGCAATCTCCCCATATTTCTATTGATATTTTCTTATACCCTTCAATTATCACTAGGCTGTTGACTTATAGAGTACATAATGATATTGCTATATATTGTTCTGACTAATCCTTAATGGGACTGTGGTGTTTTCCCTTAATGGGACTGTAATAAAAATTGGCTCCACCTTTCTCTAGAGGCACTTTTTTTTTTCATAGAGGTTTATATCATTTATAGACTATGACTCAAGAATACATGTGCCCACTTTCTGAGAGGAAATACAGGAAAGATCACGATTTTATGGCCTTGAGAAACCTGAAATGGTGTTTAAAGAGCAGGAGGCATCATGAAACAGCTCCAAGGAACAGATTTTCCAATAGAGGATTTTACATATTTAAAAAGTGGCCCACTATTAAGGCCATTAACTCTTTTAACATTATATGAAGTGAGATAGTGGTGTGTTTTCTACCATCTAAAAAACGAGAAAGAGGCTGAGTCACAGGGTGAAAATTTTATGGGTTGTGACAGCAACGGCCCACTAGGAGCCATACTGGGAGATGTGGTCATTTTCAGAATGCATTGTGGAAGGCCAACCTCTTGTCACCAGCTTCAGTATCAACAGGCCTCTAGTAGTTGGCATCACTGAGCCTCCAACCTCTGGAGTCACAATCCTATCCAGGTCACCATAAGGCTTAGATAGAGGAAGCAGAAGATATTTCTGGGTTACAAATCTAAGTCAGAGGGCCAAAGTCGGCCGGGGGCGGGGGGGAAGGAGTAGTTTACTCACTTGAACTTGTAGTAAACTATCAATTAATAATGCAACCCAACAGCTGTCAGATACTGATTCTAAACATGTTAGGAATGATTTATCCAATGGAGCAGATAAGGAGTAAAAATAATGGATGAAAGTGTTTATTCTAGCACTTTCTCTACTCCTTTGAATACAGTGGATAGGAATAGAGTCATAGAAGGGGGTTTTATACGTCTGCCCTTAAAATATTGGTAATTGGGCAAAGATAGGAAAAATATAACCCATAATCTTTTGAAGGTTCAATATTTTTGAGAATGGTTACTCTAAGTCTGATCTTATTACTGTAAGAGAGGGAAGAAGCAGTATAAATTTGATTAAGGCAGTAGTAGTAAGGAGAGAAAGTAGATGAATTCTAGATATCATCCTTGGTAGATGATTTTATTAATTACTGGCTAAGATCCTGTGTTAGAAGATAAAGATAGAGGAGTAAAAAAATAATCTCTAGTTTCCAGAATGAGTGGGTAGGTAGACAGTGAAGTCATTAATATGCTCAGATGGGAAGCAATGGAAGATCAGAAGGTTGCAGAGAATTTTTTTGTAGCTTGATTAAAGATGTGGTTACTAGCTATTTCTACTTACATATCTCAATGACATTTCAAGTCCAACATATACAATATTAAGCGTTAAATGTTTGTGTCCCCTCAAAATTCGTATGTTGAAGTCCTAACCCCGTAATGTGCTGGTACTAGATGGTGGGGACTTTGGTAGGTAACTAGGTTTAGATGAATTCATGAAAATGGAGCCCCTACAATGGAATTAGTGCCATTAATAAGAAAAGGAAGAAACATCAGAGCTCCTCTTCTATCATGTGAGGACACAGCAAAAAGTCAATTGTTTGCAGGCCAGGAAAAGGGACCTCATAAGAACTCAACCATGATGGCACCATGATCCAAACTCCAGAACTGTGAGAAATTAATGTTTCTTGTTTAAGTTACTCAGTCTCTGGTAATTTGTTTTAGCAGCCTCAGCTAAGACAATCATTTTCTATTACTATCTCTCTGCTAGCAATCCCCTACTATGTATATATCAAGCATAGATTTTTCTTCTGAGACTTAGCTTTGATTTTAAGCTTGATATATATATACATTTGGGAATTACTGGCACATAGACAGTAAATAAATTTGTACAAGTGTATAAAATCACCCTAGAAGAGTGTAGAGTAAGTAAAGGATGAAAGAAATTTGAGAAAGAACCTGAAATCTAGAAAATAGTACTTATAAGATGTCAACAGTATCTAGCTGGACAGCTGATTTGAATTCACTGCTTTCCTTTTCCCAGCTCTGTAGGAAGACCATTTTATACATTGTTTCAGTTAACCCCTAGCAGTGATATCTGTAATAAGGTATATGGACACAGAGTACACTCAAACATTTAGTGGGAATGATGTCTAACATAAAAAAAAAAAATTTCAAGCAATCATCTCTGTATTATTGTCTTCAGATTTCAGTAAAGGCATAAATAAGAGAGACTGGTAAATATTTGTACTATCTGTAAGAGTCTTTTATACTTTCTGGAAGTCAGAAATTTCCACATTTATAAAACATCTGAGGGCCAGGCGAAGCAGACATTCAGATTGATTACAAGGCTTTTCAGATTTTAAATGTCAGTGCTTTTAAGCTACTCCTAATCTCTCTTGAATCAAATAAATGAATAATAAATATTTGTAAGCTTTTTTATGTGTACCCTTACTAAAGCCATGCATTCATTTAATAGCACTATGTATTTATAATGCTTATGATTGATCAGAGCAAGTATTATGGACGATCTCCTTTCTCTGCATTCCATCATATTTTATAACGTGTTCAACATTTTAAATAATTCCTTTACATGTCTGTGTTTCCTGAAAGACTATGAGCTCATTAAAGATTAAGAACATATCTTACTTATCTTGCATATCCAGAGCTTAGGAAAGAACATAAGATACATCAGAACTTAATGAGTGATGTTTTAAATAACTTTCCATATTTATAAAAACAATTTTTTTTCTTCACATGTGAGAGAGAGCATGAACATGCAGGAAGGAGCAGAGGGAGAAGGAGAGAGAGAATCTTAAGCAGGCTCCATGCTTAGCATGCAGCCCAATGTGGGGCTTGATCTCAGGACACTGAGATCATGACCTGAGCAGAAATCAAGGGTTGGACACTTGACTGAGCCACCTAGATGCCCCTATAAAAATAATTTTTAAATTATTTTGTGAGGGGTTAAAACACAATACTTGCCAGTAGATATTTTCTTTGAGATAAAGATTTATGGTCAAAAAACATGGGTCCTGGAGACAGATTCAAGTTCACATCCTCACTATATATTAGTTTTCTCTATTTTTATTTCCCTATTTAATCTCTGATTCCATGGTTTATTATATAACCAAGTTGCCTCCAGAGCCTCAATGTTTCTTACCCTTCCTTCTGTCCATGGTACTTACCAGTTAAAATCCCACCCCTAGATAAACCCATAGATAAACCCAAGGAGCCCTCTCTTTATGCCTGTACTCCTGGAAGATGCTGGAGAGAAATCACCCAACCAGGCTCGGGTTTTAACTCTTAATGACCAAAAACTTCAAATGTACACTCGATATTTACAGGAATTCTACTATGTTTATTTAATAAACTTGATGTCCTGTTCACTAATATTATATCATAATATCTCTCTCCTCAACCTGAGAAAAATAATCAGATGCTAAATACTTTATCTTTACACTACCAGCACATGAAAAGCTCAATTTTAAATAACTTAATGAACTCTCCTCAACAATGTTCTTCAGAGGGATATGATGGGAGAAACATTCTCCAACGAGAAAATGTTACCAGTTTTTCCATTCACCTTCCCTTCAAATTCCAGTCCTGCCAGGACCTGCAGAACTTTTGTATACAATCTTACTCTAATCAACAGGACAATTGATTTCTATAAATCAACATAACAGTACAACATCAGCTAACTGAAACGGCAAGTCTTGAAAGAATGCCTTCACCTTGGAGCTGATACAGTCTACCAACCTAGTTTTTAATCTTCATCTGTCTACATCAAACTTGGTGTACTTCACCTGACTCATCCACAACTAAAAAAGTCTGAATGACAACTAAGTACCAGGTATTGTTATAGAAAATGGAAACAACAACGAACAAAAATATAAAGTCCACACTCATGAAAATTATATTCTAGTGGGAAAAGCTATACAAACAAGTATACAAACACAGGTCATAGAATGACAACTGCTAGAAAGAAAAATAATAATAAAGAAAATACAGGAATAAAGAGGGCCAAGTGGTTGGGACTCCTCTTTTCATAGGGTTGATAAATAAACCCTCATTAACAAAATTATATTGGAGGACACTCCTAATGAAAGTTATAGCTTAAGCCATGCATCTGTGAGAAGGTGTTTCCCATGGAGGGGGCAGCAAGTGCTGTGGGCCTGAGTTAGTGTGTTAGAGAAACTAAGGAAGGCCATAAAACTAGGAGATGAATAATCAGGAAGAGTGCCAGGAGGAGAGATCAGAGAAATAGTTAAGGCCCATCTAGGTTTCTGTATCCAGCATAAAAACTTCTTTCTTTCCTAAGGAGTAAAATAATCTGACTTCTGTGTTTAATATAATAGGGACAGCAGATTAGAAAGCTATAGCAATAATTCAAGCACTGATGATTGCGGCTTGTCTGGGATTGGTCATAAAGTGGGCTAAATCCTAGATATGCTTTGGTAATGTGAGGTAAGAGTGAAAGAGAGGATTCGGGATGACTCTGAAGAATTAGAAGAATTCTAATTGTTACAAGGAAATAGAAAAGAATTGTCACAAGGAAAGCAGACTTTAGAGAAAAATCATGCTTGTTTTAGAAGTGTGATGGGGTGCCTGGNGGGGGATGACTCTGAAGAATTAGAAGAATTCTAATTGTTACAAGGAAATAGATAAGAATTGTCACAAGGAAAGCAGACTTTAGAGAAAAATCATGCTTGTTTTAGAAGTGTGATGGGGTGCCTGGGTGGCTCTGTTGGTTAAGCATCCAACTCTTGATCTCAGCTCAAGTCTTGATGTTAGTTAGGGTCGTGAGATTGAGCCCTGCATTGAGCTCCACACTGGGCATGGAACCTACTTAAACAATAATAATAATAGAAATATTAAGTGTGAGATAATAATAATAGAAATATTAAGTGTGAGATTCCTGATTCACTATCAAATAGAGATGTCCAATAGATTATTCACTAAAGGCATCTGGAATGAAGGGAAAGGTTTGGACTAGAGATCATGGCTGGCATTTGAAGTTATAACCTCCATGAGCTCACTTAGTGAATTTCATTAGAAGGGAACGAGGTCCAAGGACTGACATTTAGCACCTCCCAATATTTAGAGGTCAGGGAGATGAACAACATATAGAAAAAGAGACATAGAAGGAAAAGTCAGAGACATAGGGAACAAAACAGTCACAGATGGTGTTAATGAATCCAGAAGAAAATGCTTCAAGAAAGAAGGAAGAGTCAATTTTTCAAATGCTGGAGATTGTTCAGTTAACATGAGGACTGAGCCTTGCCCATTGGATTTAGCAATGTGGCAGCCACTGGAGGCATTAAGAGTTGTTTAGTGAGGCAATTAGCATGAAAACCTAATTGGACAGAGATCAAATGAGAAGGAAAGGAGAGAGCTTGAATGTAAAGGGAGCCCTTGGGGTTAGAGGGAGTCCACCCTTATGCAAGCCCAGGGGCCTCCATCAGAAGTCAAGATGAAATCCATGCACCATAGGAAAATACACACCCTTCAGGGCCCCTTTGGAAGTGGTTAAGATAGTGCCAAATCACCAAAAATGCCTGCCACTCTGGAGGACTTTAGGCCTCTGTCAGCAGAAGTCTGGGAAAACCTCTCCTCCATTGATGCCCACAGTCCCTTCCCCACTATTGGTCCTGGAATCACTAGGATAAATTTCTGTTCATTTTAGTCACCACAAGAACCCTAGGAGTCGCCAGTCATCCTTGATCTCCTGAGACCCTAATCCCCCATACAGAGGTGTATGTTGTCTTTCATTCCACCTTGCAACCCACTATATCTCCTGAAACTCATCCACTGTGCCCTTTGGGATGTTGTCTTTCATTCCACCTTCCAACCCACTGTATCTCCTGAAACTCATCCACTGTGCCCTCTGGCATTCCATATCCGTCAAGAGCAAAATCTATAGCTGAAAAAACAATTTTTCTATGGCAAAAACAAATCATTATTTGTGTGTAAAATCTCCTTTTGCTTTCTTATTCAAAAGAAAGCCCAAATCTCCCTTAATAACACTGTTTCCCCTGCATCTCTCAGGAGTAACCATTTTCTCTCTCATGCTCCTCGCACCATCAGCTGAGAGGATGGGTATGTGTCCTCATTGTTCTTCATATTCATTCCCAGCTGAGACTTCCTTTCAATTTCCCAGAACATACACTTTTGTTACCTTGCCATCAGATCCTAACTACACACTCTACTATATCCTCCTTGTTACTCTCATCTACCCCTTCCCCGGTCATTCATTTCATCTACTTTAGCTCCTGAACCACCGTCTTTCTCCAATGCTACCTCTGTCATAATTTTCAGTGATAACTATATAATATAAATAATTATTTTAATCCCTAGTCCCTTGGTCCCATAATCTCCAGTAGCACAAAGTGATATTAACAAAAGCACATTCTCTTGTTCCATGGTATAAAATTTCCAATGAAATAAGGACCACACTTCATCGTACCAGTCTCCAAATTTTTATTCAGGTATGTTGTATGGTACCAGTTCTTACTAATGAAATGTAACCAAAATCAACGTATGCCACCTTAGGACCAAGGTTTTTAAGAAGTGAGTTGTCCTCTATCACTACCTTTACTCTTCAGCCTACTGGATATGATGAAAATAAGGGGCTGGTGAACTGAAGAGATTGAGGGAGTCTGAGTCTTAGTTAATTTCTTCAAAGACATTATCAAGCAACTAGAAACAAACTTTTGAAAACTGAGCCATAATTCTTTTTTTTTTTTTTTGTCTCAACTTATTGCCACATGTCTAGCATATCCTAGTTAATAAATCACTTCTTAACCAATGATCTTGGCCTGGAGTGACCTCATTCACCACTTCCATGGTCACACTCAAGACCTAATTCTTACCAATAACAGAACTTCCTATAAGCATTATTTTAAATGTCTCCTCTCTAAAACCATCATCATCTTTTTACCTCTCTCCCTTTATATCACTATTCTCAAACTCTACCAAGATGTTACTCCATCGACAATAGCATAATTTTAGTCCTTCTTCCCCATACTGCCCTGATACTCTCCTTACACACAATTAAATACAATGTGACAATACCTTAGCTAGTACCCAAGTTTCCTTGCCCCATCACATTGTCAGACATCATCGGTTAAACCACAACTCTAGTTAAATTTGGTTTCTCAAATGCTGCCTGTCTGTTCTCATGTAGTTGAATGTGCCTGGGGAAAAAAAATCACAGAACCATTGTAACTATTCTTTCATTAAATCTCCAGTTACTAACTTCAAATAGGCCCATAATGGTGATACAAAGTCATATTATATTTCTTTAATTCACTCCATTCCTCCACTTTCTTTTATTTTCAAACATACAATACTAAATCCGTTCTCTACATGAGCTAGTGTTACTTTTTTTTCACTGAGAACATTAAACAGAAGAAGAAAACCTCCAAAAGATATCACAACCACTTACAGTTCCTGCATCTGTACACCTATATTTTGCCTTCTTTCTTGTAAACTACAGGTTCTTCCAGCCAAGGCCAAGTTCTCTTTTTGAGCACTAGATCTCATCCTCCTCACACCTACAACAGGAATATTCCAGAAATTCTCCCTTTTCTACCTTTCTCAACTTTTCATCTCTAGTGATTCATTCCCAGAATTTTTCTTTTACAGCAATATGTGTACAAAGCATTAGTTTTATTTGTTGTGCCTGATTTTTATCCCTTCATTTTCTGTTCATTTCAATCACAAGTTCACCTCCCATTGCAAATGCTCTTCTCAATAAAACCCCTGGACATTACTAAATCTAATGGCCTTTCTCAGTCTTCTGTTTCCTCAATGTAAAGCAGTATGTATGACATAGTGGTTCTTACTCTTCTGAAACTGTTTTCTGAACTAGGATATCACTCATCTGGTTCTTCTCCCACCTCTCTGTCTTTTTTGTCTCAGTATTTTTACTTGTTCTTATTCCTTCCCCTGATCTTTGCTTGGAGCATCCCAGTGTTCTTGAATCTCCTCTATTTCTTATCTAAAACTGTGGCTGAGTACCTTAACCCATTTTATGGTTCTGAAAACCAGACACAATCTATCACTGATTACTGTTTATATGTTCCCTAAACTCTAAACTCATATATTCAACTCTCTACTAGTCTTCTTAAATTGGATATCTAACAGCCATTTTAACATTACAAATCCCAGGCTGTCAATATTACCTCCCGCAAAAAAACGTAACGAACAAACAAAAAACTCTTCTCCTTATCATACCCATCTCAATAAAGGGTAACTGAGATTTTCTAAACGCTAAAGGCAAAAATACCTTGGAGACTTCCGTGACTTTTCTTACATTCCAGCTACAAACCTCCAGCAAACCCTGCTGGCTTTGTTTTTTACATATAGCCAGAATCCAATTACCTCCCTCTCTACTACCACTTTGTACTAGGACACCATCATCTTCTAGAAGAATTCTTGCTATAACCTACTGATTGATCTCCTTTTGATTCTACGCACATGTTGCTAAAGTAATCTTTTTATCGTGTCAGAATGTAACTTTTTTGTTTAAAATTCTATATGTATTTTTTTAAATCTCAGTATAGAGGGTTTTTTCCCTTTTTTTTTTTTTGGTTTTTGTTTTGTGGTTGTTGTTGTTGGTTTGTTTGGGTTTTTGTTTTGTTTTTTTGGCTATGACCTATGAGGCAACTATTTTACCTCCACACTTGCCATTCATTCTTGGAATTCTCATACTACTCATATTCCCAACTTGAGCTCTCTACTCCAGCCACACTATCCTGTTCACTTTTCCTGGAACATACTAGACATGATCCTACCCCCCCTTCCCCGGCCTTTGCACTTACTTTTTCTTTGCTTATTAGCATGTTAGTCTTTGGGGATTGCTTTTTAATTTCATTTAGACCCTTACTCAAATTGAGTGAGGCTTTTCTTGGATAGCCTTTGTGGTAGGCAGAATAATGCCCTCCAAATATGTCCGTATCCTAATGCCAATAATTTGTGAATATGTTAGATTACATAGCAAAGGGGAATTAAGGTTGCCGGTCAGTTGACTCTAAAATAAGGAGATTCTCCTGGGTTGTCCTGGTATAATCACAAAGCTACTTAAAATTGCAAGAGCAAGGAAGAAGAGAGTCAGAAGGAAATGTGACTACAGGAGAAAGGCACAGAGAAATGCAACATAGCTAATTTTGAAGAGAGAGAAAGAGGGCATGAGCCAAGTAATACGAACGACCTATAGAAGTCAAAGAAGGCAAGAAATGAATTTTCCCCTAGAGCATCCAGATAGGAATGCAGCCTAATGAAACCCATTTCACACAGAGTCTGTATGGCTCTGAAATGACCTTACAGAACTCTAAGGTAATAAATCTCTATTGCAGCCTATGAGGCTACTAAATTTGTAGCAATTTGTTACAATAACAATCAAAAACCAATACACCATGTCAAGTTTAACCTCATTCCCAACATTCCTTATCCATTTCCTCCACTTTATTTCCTCCATTGCACTAGTTCCTTGCTAATATATATTATATTTTGCTCATTTATATTGTTTTTGCTGTGTCCTTACTAGAATGCAAGTTCCATGAGGGCAGTGAGAACAGATATTTTGGCCTTTTTGTTCCTTGCTTTATCCCCAACTCCTAAAAGAGTGTCTGGAACATGAGAGCTACTAAAGAGACAAAAAAAAAATGTGTTGAATGAATATATATGTAGAATTTATGCATTGATGCAACAAATTTTTGTGCATATATATGCATGGGTACATATACACATATATATGTATGATATAAATATATATATATGGATAGATATATATATGGATGGATTATACTGAATTTAGATTCTCTCCATTGCTTTATTCTAAGCTATTAAATGGTCATTCCTTTTTATTTACTTACCTGGTTATTGAATAATTACTACTTCTAACCTCAAGTAAATAACCTGGCAGCTAAGTCACCACTTTTTCCACTCCCAATTCACTTGATCCCTGCCACCTGTAATTCCACACAACATTTGAAACAGAAATTGCCCACTTTAGAGCACTTTCTAAAATACCTGCCAATTTGGACAGTATTATTAGAAACCAAGGCATTTAGTTATTGTTGACATGCACTTGTGAAACACTGCTAAGTAGTGAGCACTCTGCTCATAACAGATTACACTGATAAACTTTTATGATAACTTTAATTTTGATAAATAATAAAAATTCATTTTCTAATTGGTAGATGTGAAACATGAATTTGTAAGTTAATAAATGATTAATACTGTAATGACTACGTATGTCACAGAGGAAAGAAGGCCGTATACGGATATCATTACTACATTTTCACTGACCAACCATCTTCCTTCTGCCTAGATTTGTTTTTTGCTTTTGATCATTTTTTCAACCTCAATTTATGTTACAGTACTGTATTTTATCTCCAATATTATACTTCTTTAAACCACTAGCTTCTAAGAAAAATAAAATTGAATTTACCCTTGAAATCATTTTTCATATGTATAATGTGGTATCTGCGTTTTTCACATTATATTAGACAGTAGGCAAGAGCTTTGAGGGGCTGATTGCCCTATTCGTGCAATTCCAAGCAGTATCTGAAGACAAATGCAATGAGCAAACTGTGTTAAACTTTATCTGCTGAAATTTGTAGCTCATTTAATGGCTTATTAGAGAAAAAAAAACCCAACAGATTAAATAGAAAGCCATGTAGGTTTTTTTCTCTTTTTTCTTTTCCATTAAAAAATCCTTACATATTTTCACGGTGATTACATGAAGGCCATTTTCCAAAATGTCAAATAACTCCTTACCAGAATGATACAAGATGCATTCTGACTTACGTGACTCTGAATCTCAAAATAAGTCACTGAAGTAAATTAAAAGTGAGAGATTTCCCAGTTCTGCTTTGTAGGGTGTCATGATATATTGAATATACACTTGCAACAATTAGTATTTCCTCTGTAATTCAGTGATTGTGAAATCAGTGATCTGACATCATGCATGAAACTGTCCACCCAATGCTTAAGGAAAACCCTGTATAGTCAGATTCTAACACCAGAAGTTGTATTTAAAACAATAGGAGAGAAAATTTCAACCAAAATAGTGTACTCCAGACATGACCCCAAACTGGCAGATAAATACAGCTCAAAGCATTTTTATCGGCCAGTGCAATATTCAGTTTCATTCTAAAGGCTCTTGGTACCTTTATTAAAAGCAATTAATGAATAAACTCCCCCCCCAAAAAATTTAGCAACATTCATGAATTCAGGAAAGTAACTATATACTCAAAGAAACCTGACAAGCAGTGCTTACTATTCAATATATGAGCTTCCCCACCCACTGCATACTCACTGTCTCACACTTAGGGTACATATGAGGAGCTTTTCAAAGAGTAACAAACTTGTGGAGTAAAGATGATGCACTTTGTTATAACTCCTTGGGGTGGATCATTTGCTGCAACTTGGGTATTTGGATGCCCTATTTTGTCTTAGGTCACATAAAAAACTTAAATCACATTCCCATTCCCATTCAAATAGTTCCAGAAAGTATAATCGTCTCTTCTAAAACAAACCAAAAACAGTTATAATAAATTATTGAGGTCTCTATGGCATTTTGAAAAAATTGTTTAAAATCTGTCATATTTCTTTGAAGTTGCTTTAGTCAGGATTGAACTGCTTTTTAAATTATGTGTCTGTTGGTAAATTATCTCTAAAATCAAATAGATTCCTTTTGCAAGAGTTGAAACTGAGACCCAGAGAGATTTCTTTCTTTGCTTTGCTCTCAAAATCAATTTGCTCTTGCTACTGAAGTGTCCCATTCACTCTCGAGAGCAGAGAAAGTAAGTTTTATGGATTCATGCGCCACTTTATATATGACAGTAACCTGCCTAACTGTAGTAAAGATGCAACTAGAAATCCCACACTTGAAGATAACTTTAGTTTACAGAATCTAACAGTCTATAACTCTTATAACGCCTACATCAGGACCAATTTTCCATACCCAGGCACTGACTTTTGCTTCAGGAGGAGCATTCTTATATCAATATGAAAAACCGTTGCTAACAAAATTACTTTTTTTTACAAAGATATGTCTGTGTGTTTTTTGCTCCTTATCTAACATTATGGATTTCCTCTCTAAAGACATTTCTTCTTTCTGTTATTTAGGATTCACCTAGACCTCAGTTAAATCACTTACAGCTAAGGGAACTTTTAAGAAATTTATAAGGCTTATGATTTTTGATGATGCAGACATTGTATTCACCTTCTAAATTCATTGTCTCTGTCAATCTTATTAAGTATCTTAACTCAAGTCAAACTTTTAAAAAAAATCCTGGTGTTTATATTAGATAACACATAAAAATAAAGATTCTGAGGATTTTGAAACAGAATACATATTTACATTGTTCACTGTGTAGGTGAATGTGTCCTGTCTGGTTTTGGGGCAAAGTGAAAAATAATCCTCTACTGAATATGAATGGCATTCTAAACTCATACTGAACTCATACATGCAGTTGTAGCAGTCAAAGAAAAATTCCCAACAACAGTACATTAAAATTTGTATAATCTACAGGATTCATTATTGGTCTATGATATGCAAAATATGATGCATTTTGAATGGAAATGCACATGGAAGTTTTAGTTTATCTCAATCCTACTTACTTTTTCTTAAAATATGCTTTCCTTCTTCTGGTAGCTAACTTAACTTTTCAACAACCAAAGGCCAATAGCAAAAATGAACGCTGGGAAGTTGATTACATTAGTCTCTACAGAACCTTTCTTCATGTAGGATCCAGCACAATGAGATAAATAAAACATTTGTTGTTTTGCCAAACAGCTATTCAGAAGAAGAATATCTACCAGTATTGATCGTGCCCAGCAGCCACAAAACCACTGGTACTTACAGGTTTACCATTTCCAGTCTCAACAATTTACTTTACATAGCCAACTGACTCTCTGTCCTATTATTCACAGTTTTTCAAAAGATTGAGCTTCTCCCAATGGAGTCCAATTTAGTCTTTCCTAAATTCCCATAAAAATATCTATGGTCTTATGCTCACATAGACACAGACACAGAAACACATAGTCACAGAACACTTCACACATGAAGAATGCTAACCTTCCTAATCTTCCTTTGGCCAGTGCCCAGAATAATTAGGCCACAGTTTATTTACAACAGTATTTCTCAACCAGGGACTATTTTACCACTACAATCTCCACCTCCCCCAGAGAATACTTCATAATGTCTGGAGACATGTTTTAGTGTCACAATCACGGAGGCTGCTACTGGCGTCTAGTTGGTAGAGGCCTAAGATGTTGCTAACATCCTATGAAGCACAAAACAGTGCCAACAACATGGAATTGTCCAGTTTCAAATGTCAATAGCACCAAGCTTGGGAATCCCTCATTTAAAATATAATGATGAGAAAAATGAAGACAAATTTTTAATAGAGAATAATGAAAGGAAGCATGCTTTACAAATAAAAAAGCATAGTGTTCTAATACTTAAGAAAATGCTACCAGTATAAGAATTGATGGAAGAACTATTGGAATAGTGTTGACAAAAATTAAAACAAAAATGTGGCAAACCAGGGTAATGTGATACACTATTTATAGTCTGGCATTAAATGCCAGGAACCTTTTCAAATATAATGTATCCTAAGGAAATTATCAAAAGTGTGAATAAAGATTTATGTAAACACTGTTAACAGCATTATCAAAAAACCAAAAAGGGTGTTGTAATTCCTTATTTTCAGTAATCCCTGACCCTTTCTCTTTCTTGTTCTAATGCCACGTGTTAAATCTAATGATGAACCAAGTGTCATGAGTGTCCAGGTTCTTTCCCAAAGACTCCTGCCTATGCTTAATGACTTATCCCCAATTTATTTATACCTGACCATTTAATTAAGTGAATGCTAACCCTTTATCCTCTATGACCTTCCAGAGCAGTTCTTTAAACCCAATAAAACAATTACAAGAATTCAAACTCTGAACTATTCCAGACCCTCTGTTGCCTTCTGGTGTCAGAAATGTCCCCTGTAATCACTTGTGTCAAATAAGATTTCAAAAAGCTAGTCAGAGACCTTAGCGTCTGCGTGTATAGATTTGTGCATTAATGTTTCCTTTTCTCCAACTTGTTTTCCCCCAGTGACAGTTGAGTGTGCATTTAAGATAGGGGTTTTCTCTTAAAGAGAGGAAGCAACCCAATGGCAATGACATGAAGACTACTAACCATCCTTTTAAAATTACAATGAAATTTCTGGGTCTATACTAATTGTCTCTAGATATAGGGGTTCAGTGACCTTTCCAACCAAACAGCATGAAGTGCCCCTCTGATCTGTAGAACTTCTGGAAAAGACATGTTTCATGTTCATGTTATAAATGTCATATAATTCTTTTTCCTCCATTCTAATTATTAAAGAAAAAAGATTTATGGATAAACCTGTAACCCCTATTGCTTATTTAAAAAATGCCTCTTACCAATTAAGGGGGAAAGAGTACAGAAAATAAGGGATAGAAGTTTTTCATTTACATCTACATAGTATTTACATGGTGTCACAATTCTGCAAAAAATTTGGTGTGTATCTGAATCAAACTGGAAAGCACACTGGAAGTTCTGATACAGAGAATTTGGGGGCAAATACTGGTGAATCTCCATTTTTCACAAGTTGCTCAAGATATTTCAAGGCTCTCTAAAATGTACGAACAAGTGGTATAGACCTTGGAGAGTTCAGATAATTAGTAAATCCTGAAAGGGAAGAATGAAGGGGGGGTAAACAGAAGGGGGAAAGAACCATGAGAGACTACGGACTCTAGGAAACAAACTGAGGGTTTCAGAGGGGAGGGAGGTGGGGGATTGGGATAGGCCAGTGATGGGTATTAAGGAGAGCATGTATTGCATGGAGCACTGGGTGTTATACACAAACAATGAATCATGGGACACTACATCAAAATCTAATGATGTACTGTATGGTGACTAACATAACATAATAAAAAATTTTTAAAAAATTAGTAAATCCTGAAGGGATCTGTGGAGCTATGAATATCTGCCAAGGATGAGGGTTGATTGCTGAGTTAGGACAACTATATTTTAATAGGAACTTGAGAAAGAATAGAGACTGAGACAGTGAAAGGAATGAGAAAGTAATTAAAACAAGGCTGTCTGAACCCAGAGTATCTACAAAGCCCTTAAGTAGAATGTGCAGATAAAAATAATCACTCCCACATTTTCTTCATCAAGGATCCTGATTTTAATTTCACAAAAGTCATTTCAGCTGTGCTTGACTGTGATCTATTAAACAAATGAAGTTATTAGGTAATAATCTATTTTTTCTACTCTTAAAATTAATCAGATATAATACCAGACTGCTCAATCTGAGGAGATCAGTGGGAAATAAAAAGTACAACTAAATGAATTGTGATTCCAACCAGAAGCAAATATAGTAGAAATTTATCTATCTGGTTCTATCAAGACCTGTAATTGATGGGTTAATGAGAAAATTTTGCTAAATATGAAGTCATGAAAGGTAACATATATATTATGTATATTACATACATGTATAAACATACACATGCATATACACTATAAATATTTCAGCTGAAGCATAAATATGTAAATTTGAAATTACATAACATTTTATGTGAAGAGGCTAGGCCTTTTAAGTATTTTGTTGTCTTTTTTGCATAAGCCATAGAAATTAAAATCTATGGTCTCTAGTTCTGGTTAGGAAGAAATTGAAGACATTCACAGGGCTACTTATTTTTTTTTATTTTATAATAATATTTTTTATTATATTATGTTAGTCACCATACAGTACATCCCTGGTTTCTGATGTAAAGTTCGATGTCATTAGTTGCGTATAACACCCAGTGCACCATGCAATACGTGCCCTCCTTACTATCCATCACCAGCCTATCCCATTCCCCCACCCCCTCCCCTCTGAAGCCCTCAGTTTGTTTCTCAGAGTCCATTGTCTCTCATGCTTCATTCCCCCTTCTGATTACCCCCACAGGGCTACTTAGAGTATAAAATTTTCTAAATTTTTTCCTTTCCTCCTACCTTTCATAGTTATTTACCCAAAATCTGTTTTCTGAAATATTTTTTCAGTAATTAGCATTTCTTTTCATAGTCATATTTTAAGGTATTTTATTAAATTGCAAAATTATATGAAAAAGTGCACTTAGAAGGAACATGATTGAGAACAAACACAACTGGCTTTTGGGAAGAAAGGACTCATTTTGTGAGAGCAGAAGTATATAGGTGTACCAGAGAATAATCGACTCACCTTAAGTTTTTAGGGTGAATTGGACATTAGTCAGCATGTTTTATGGAGCACATTCACAGTGAGTTATTATGTAAAGGTAGGTTGAGAGCTTCTCCTGTAGAAATAATAGCTAAAATCTACTGAGGCCATATTGTCTCTTTATGGAGCTCTTTACATATATTCTCCTTTAATCTTCAAAGCGACCTTGTCAGGAGCAGATACAATTATAATCCCCTTTTTACAGATGAATAAACAGAGGTAGAAGGAGGTTGAGGAACTTACTAAAGGTAAATGCAGAGTGGAATTGAAAATGAGCTGGTCTTGTTCCAGTGGCTGCAAGATTAATCTGAAGTAGACTTCACAAGTTAGCCTATGAGGCTTCAGTGTCGCTACGCACACATTCTTTATCACACACACACACACACACACACACACAGAGATTTTGAGTGTTCTTTGTTTTCAAAATTTAACTAGTTTTTCTTTCTGGTTTTTTAAAGTAATTTTTTTATCATAAAAAAACAAGCCAATACAAACTTGGAGACAATAATTATCACACGAAATGCAATGATCTTTGGTATCAGTGTGATTATGCTTTACAGATTTGTTTCACCACCTGGAAGAAAGCCATCCAGGTGATCATTACAGGGAAAGGTTATAGGATTAGTCTATTTTCAGTCAGATGCTAATACCCAAATGAGTCAACTGCAGTGGAAGTGCCAATTACCAGTCTAATCACTATGTTCAAAGTATTATAAAATACAGAAAATCACATTCAAATCACTAAAGCAGGTAGGAGATGGATTTCCCAGAAGTGGTGGAATGCTGATTTTATACTATATTATATATTAATTGTGTGTATATGTTATATACATATGTATATGTGTGTGTATATACAATGTATATATATATGCATATATATATGTGTGTGTGTGTGTGTGTGTATATATATATATATATATACCCATCTTAAGGAGAATAGTTTGTAGAAATAATTAGAAATGTTTCTTGTCAAAGCCAGTACTTGAGTTGGAACTAGAGTGGTTAGAATTTTTATAGAGGCAAGGTTTTTGGAAAAAAGCATACCAGATAGAGCATACATGCTTGCTAAGTCATGGAGTGGGTTTGTTAAATGACTAGTGATAGAACTGGGTGAGGAGGGAGCTGTATTTTTGATGTCGGGTAAAAGGAAATAAAACTGAAATGGGAAATTAGAACAAGATCACTTTGAAGGATCTAGCTTACGTCAATATGTTCTTCCTTCATTAAAAGCCTTACTTAAGGGGCTCCTGGGTGGGTCAGTTGTTAAGCGTCTGCCTTTGGCTCAGGGAGTGATCCCAGGGTCCTGGAATCGAGGCCTGCATCAGGCTCCCTGCTCCTCCGCTGGGAGCCTGCTTCTTCCTCTCCCACTCCCCCTGCTTGTGTTCCCTCTTTTGCTGGCTGTCTGTGTCAAATAAATAAAATAAAATCTTAAAAAAAAAAAAAAGAAAAAAAAAGCCTTACTTAAGAATTTGCACTTTGGAACAATTTAAAATTTGTGAGCAAGACTAACACAATGGAACATAAAAAATAGTTTCTTGTTACTCAGAAGTGTTATGATGCCAATAGCTGAACCTGTCAGCAAAAGAAATAAAGGAATGTTTAAGTTGCTTTTGGATTGATTTATTGCTGTGTTTAAAGTAGTTTTACCAGACAGAATTGTTTTTTCCTCATTAATGTAACTGAATCAGTGGGCTGGAAAATAAAAATTTCTAAGTTCCATTTTTACTATGTGCTGGCTCAGAATCTGAACAAGAAATTTTCTCTAACTCCTTTTATACATGTAAAAATTAAATTTCAAAAAAAGCTAGCTTCTTTTGATTAATGATTGTTTTACAAATTGACCAAATCTGATTAAACATAAAACTTCAACTCATGGAAAACTTCGTGAAAGATTATATGTCAGTTTATAACTGCATTTTAACACGGTGTCATTTATTTTCCCCTAAGAATTATAGAAACATGGTCGATGAAGTACCATTTCAGTATGTTTTAGTTTACCCAGCAATACACTACTCACGGTCTCACTGAAGCCGAACATAACACCTCTGGGGTCAGCAGGCATCTCTTCTAAACATTGTTAATAAACTCTTTTCCAAACTCCAAAATTCCAACTCTCCTATCAACCAGCTAACTCAGTTGATTTTATTTTTACTTTATATTAAAATAAGAACTTTCACCAGATGGTAATTCTCTTCACTTCCTATTAATGTACCTGCGTCCTACACATCCTCTGTCTCACTGTCCTTTGGGTCCCATCTCCCACTGACTCTTCAGAAAAATCACTTAGTCTGGATGATTCCTTCTTGCCCTCTATCATCAATCTATTCATCTTTAGTGGCTGTTTCTCATTTCTATTCATATCTATTCTTCCTTCATAAAAAATTTTAAAAATTGTTTTCTCCAGCCCACTGCCCCTTCAAGCTCAAACTTATCTAAAGCATTGTCCTTATTCATGCCTCATTTTTTTCCACCCCACTCATTTCTGGAAGTCAAACTGCATAATCTTCAATTATGAAATGCAAAATTAACCTATGTGAAAATCCTTGAAGCTCAGGATTTTCACCTCATTTTCTCTTTCCTTCTTGTAATGTCCCTTAAAACAAATCATAACAGAATACAGATATATACACAGATGTATGCAATTAAAGAAATGATAGAACAAGAAACTGATTTTGTAGGGAAGGAGAAAGTGCTCTGGATTTCTAGTTCCTGAACATAATGTCTTTAACCTTAATCACCTGGACTTTCCCATTTATGAAAAACTACTGACAGCAATAATACCTTTTTTTTAAATCTGTCATATAAATAAATTGTAAAAATGCTATTACATAACTGTATTCTTATTACAAAAACATTATAGATAAACTGCCCATACAGCTATGATGTTATAAAGCTAACACTGTATTATTGAAATGTTAGATAAAATGCTGTTCTAGATACAAACTATATTGTAACTGCATTTTAATCCTGCAGCATTTATTAAGAATTATAGAACCATAATAGATGACATACTGCTTTAATATACCATTTAAAACTTTAATCGTATTTCATTTTAAATGATGGAATCATTACTTATGAGCATAATAATCAGAATTATCTCCAGGAATGGTTTTTAGATAAGTTGTAATGATGCTTTTTAAAAAATTTATTGAATATAGAATAACTTTGTTCTCAGCACTTTCAATAATTACCAGTGATGTAATTTTTCAAGTTTGTTTACTCATAATAAATTCAAATACATACGCAAGAAAATGCATTTATAAGAAATTATAGGATAGAAGAAAATAGGAATGTGACAAATGTTTGAAATTGCAATTCTAAACTAATACAACACATCACAAAACCTCCACCATTTAAAAACACAGATAATAGTCTTATGATGTGGGGAGAAAAATGAGACATATTAGCAACTTTTTTTCCTGTATTACATAGTTTTTCATACTTGAAATTTTCTATATATTTTTATCTCTGAGCTTATTTCTCTTTGTTGATACATAACATCAAAATAATGAAAGCTGCTTGCCATCAAGCTGGAACATTTAGTTTAAGAAAATTTAATGAAGGGCGCCTGGGTGACACAGCGGTTAAGCGTCTGCCTTCAGCTCAGGGTGTGATCCCGGCGTTATGGGATCGAGCCCCACATCAGGCTCCTCTGCTGTGAGCCTGCTTCTTCCTCTCCCACTCCCCCTGTTTGTGTTCCCTCTCTTGCTGGCTGCCTCTATCTCTGTCAAATAAATAAATAAAATCTTTAAAAAAAAAAAAGAAAAAAGAAAATTTAATGAATCTACTTGTACTGAGATTTTTTTTTTATCAATTTTGAGGTATAATTTATGTACAAAAGAAGGGAATTCAATGCATTTTAACAATCAATCTTCCCATGAAACCAATGTGCCTCAATCAAGTTACAACTTGAAATATCAAGTTGGATATTTCCTTCATATCCAAAAGCTTCCACCTGACTCTTTCAGTCCCTCAGTGCCTTCACTACCCTGACCCACCCCAGAAAACCATTGTTCAGCTCTCTGTCATTGTAAATTATTTGTATTTTTTTAGAATCGTGTATGAAGCAAATTATATAGTAAGTATTCTTTGTGCCTGGCTTAATTATTTTGAGACGGATTGTTGTTTTGTCATTCAATATTTCATTCCATTTTATCAATGAGTAGTATTCCATTTTATGCACTTACAAACATTTTTTACCAATTCTTCTGTTGAACATTGAATTATTACCAAATTTTTGCTATTATGAATAAAGTTACCATGGATATTCTTGCAGAAGTTTTATGTGGATGCAAACTTTCACTTTTATAGGGTAAATACCTATGAGTGGAATTGATACTTTAAAGGCCATGATTAACTGTGTAAAAAAAACCAAAAAAACAAAAAACAAACTCTTTTCCAAAGTGGTCATACCCTTCTATACAATCACCAGTAATCTGTGAAAGTTCTACTTGTAATGCATCTTCACCAACATTTAGTGCTGTCAGTATTTTTCATTTTAGTCCTTCCAGTGCTATGAGATAACATAGAACTATGATTTAATTTACATTTCCATCATAACTAATAATGTAGAGCTATTTGTCATGTACTTATTTGGCCATTTGTGTATTTTCCTCTGTGACGTCTAAACCAAAATCTATAATGATTGCTCATTCTACATTGGATTATGTATTAGTTTGAATCCTCTAAAAAACAGATACCAAGAAGGAATTACACATGCAAGAGATATATTGGGAAAACACCTTTGAAATTTAAAGGCAATAAAGCTACAGAAAGCAGGTCACACTGGAGGCCCTAATCAATGCAATAAAGAAAAAGAAATAAAAAGCATAAAGACTAGAAAGATGTGTACTTGTCTTTATGGAAGAAGACATTATGTTTTTAGTACACCACCATATGGAATTTGCTAAAAAGCTATTTGAACTACTAAGTTGGCAGGATAACAGGGCATAAGATCAATATTCAAAATAAACTGTATCTATTTTACACTGATAATAAACAATTGGAGATTCAAATTAAAAATATCATTTTCAATCACATGAAAAAATGTGAAATGTGAACAAAATCTGTGTAAGACCTATATACTCAGAATTAGAAAACATCACAAGAAACCAAATAAACCCACATAAATGGAGATACATAACTTGCTTATAGACTGGAAGACAAGAGTAAGACATCAATTTTCCCGAAATGAATCCATACATTCAACTCAACCCAAATTCAAATGTCAGGGGAGGTTTTTTGGTTTTTGTTTTTGTTTTTTAATAAATTGAAAAAACTGCACGAAATTGCAAAAAAAACCACAAAATAGTCAAAATGTATTTGAAAATTAAGAACAAATCTGAAATACTCCTATATTAATTTCAAATTTTATTATAAATTACAATAAGCAAGCCAGTGCAGTATTGACAAAAGCATAGACAAATAGAGATACAGAATAGAGAAGCAAAAAACTAACTTGAAATGGATCATATATCTATACAGAAAAACTGAAACTATAAACCTTCTATAAAGAAAATAGAAAAAAATTTTTAAAAAGGAAAAAAAATTAGCAGATTGTGAGTGAGAATCTTTGTTTCAGGCTCAACAAAGAGCAATTTAAAAATGGGTGATGTTTTGTTTCTTAATTTCCACATATGAATGAACTCATACAGTATTTGAAACAAAACAAATGAACATGGGGGAAAAAGAGAGGCAAAGTAAGAATCAGACTCTTAACTACAGAGAACAAATTGATGGTTACTAGAGGGCAGATGGTAGGGGATGGGTGAATCAGGTGATTGGGATTAAGGAGTACACTTGTAATGAGCATTGGGTGTTATATGGAAGTGCTGAATCACTAAATTCTACACCTGAAAATAATATAACACTGTATATTAACTAACTGGAATTTAAATAAAAACTTTAAAAATGCGGGTGATGTTGAAAAGGGCAAGATTTTTGTCCAAAAGTGTGCCCAGTGCTACACTGTGGAAAAGGGAGGCTAACACAAGACTGGGCCAAATTTCTATGGTTTATTTGGGCAAAAGATAGGTCAGTCCTCTGGATTTTCTTACACAGATGCCAACAAGAACAAAGGCATCATGTGGAGAGAGGAGACACTGAGGGACTACTTAGAGAATCCCAAGTACATCCCTGGAACAAAAATGATCCCCCTGATTCAGATCATGAATGGCTAATAGAATATTTCTCTTGGGCAGTCCTACTTTTTGAATTTTGATAGTAATTCTGGTACAGCAAGTGCTGTCACTGTTTTCCCCTTCTAAAAATATGATTGGAATTGATTAGTAATGTGCAGTTTTCATAGAGATGATAAATGCCACCTCCAAATCTGTAGGAGACTGGTTTTATATTTAGATTTATATAACTGGTTATAATAATATATTTAAATACTGAGGAAATCCCCTCATAGAACAACAAGATTCAGCTGTGTTTCAAGTTGTGTTCATTTGCCTATTAAAAGCAAGAGCTGAAGATAAGTTGGTGATGCCCACCTTATCTTTTTGGCCTTAACTATGCCAATTTAATTATAATTCCCTGCATCTAAAATGTTGCCTTTTGCTGAATGAAAAGCATTTAATGTGGTTTCAGTATAATATTAAATAAAGAATATTTAACACTTCTCACATTTTATAGATGACTTTTAAGGTCAGATGCATTTAAAATTCAGTGTGACAAGATAGCAAACTTGTGAACTGTTTACTAAGTCACTAAGTTATAATTAGGATTGTCTTCTAAACAGCTATTTAAAAACACAACTGTAGAACTTCTGTATATGTAGGATTGGTAATGGCACTTCTGCCAATTCGTTAGAAGGATTAAAGTAGAGGAGATAAATCATCAGCACAAATTTATAAACTATGTGATAAGGCTTAAGATAATTAAAAACAAAGTAACATAAAAGAAAACAGAAAAACTTATTTTTGTTTTGGCTTAGACAAAGATTTCTTAGGTTAAAAAGGTTAAAATGCATAAAGCATAAAAGAAAAAAAATACAAATCAAATTTCATCAAAATCTAAATCTTCTGTCTTTGAAAGACCATAAAGGAAAAAGCAAGAGATATTCTGGAGAAAATATACACACTTACCTGATAATTTGAGAAAGACAGAAAGAAATTTTATTAGACACATAAACAAAAAGATATACAAATACAAACAAGCACATAAAAACATGATCAACCTTATTAATAAATATTTAGGGAAATGCAAACTGAAACCTCAATGAAAGACCCCCATGTACTCCATAAAATGGTTAAAATTAAAAAGACTAATCAACCCAAGTGTTGACAAAGATATGGAACCATTAGAATTCTCCCACATAGCTGGTAAGAAATCAAAGTGGCACAATCATTTGGGAATGGCAATTTGACAATTTCTTATAAAATTAATACATACTTACCGTATGACTTACCAATCCCACTTCTAGACATTTACCCAAGAAAAATGAAGACATATATCCCCTAATGTACATGAAACTTTGTGTGAATGGAAAATGGTCTAGACAAACCACAAGTTGTTTCTGAATGCACAGATGGGTAAACAAATACAGGCACATCCATGCAACGTAATACTATTCAGCAATAAAAAGAAAGGAATGACTGATACCCACAACAACACAGAAGAATCTCTAAAGTATAATGTCAGTAAAAGAAGCCAGACAAAAAAGACATTGCACTGTATCATTCCATTTATACCAAATTCTAGAAAATGTAAAGCTAAACCAAAGAAAAGGCATCAACATTATAGGAACAGGGAGTAGGGGACTGACTTCAAAGGAACACAGGGAATTTTGGCGTTATGGTAAGCCCCTACATTTGTCACAACTCATCTAACCATACTTGAAATTGGTGAATTTTTCTATGTATATCATACCACATTAATGATGTTTTAAACAAAAGTGCAAATGTCAAGGTGGTCACTGTACCACTATGAAGAATTCTGCTCAGATAGAAAACCTACAGCATACCTTCCAGAAATGCTGCCTAAGGAAGGTAGCCAGAGTGCTGGTCCATTAGTTAATCCCTATTTGCTTTGTTACTTAACATTTTCCTTCATAGCTCTGCAGGCTCTTGAGAGAAGGTCCTGGCACAAAAAGTAGAAAGACACTTGATGTCCCAAGGAAAACAGATTCTTATTTTTCTGTTTGTCCTGGTTAAAGGAAATTATTTCTGTGGCACCTGGGTGGATCAGTTGGTTAGTGTCTGACTGCTTCTCCTTCCTCTACCTACCCCTCGTGCTCACTGTCTCTCCCTCAAACAAATAAAGTCTTTTTAAAAATAAAGGATATTATTTTTTTTCTTTCTGTTTAAAAAGTTGACCACCATTTAGATGAAGCTATGAAGTCAACCTATAGTCTAAAGAGAGGGACAATAATCAGAAGTTGTAGTCACAGAAGCAAATTTACAACTAAGCAGTTCTGTCTTGCAAGAAGCCAGTTATATTTCTAGGTCATTTTTTCTTCATTTGTAAAACGCAAAGGTTGATCTAGTTCTTTTTCACAATGTTTTAAAACTCCCAATATTTAAGTATGTTGTTTGTCAAACTGAATTTATTAAACAACAATTTATTTGACCACTTCTATTAAAGAATACACACACGTGCGCGTGCGCGCTAATGACAGCCTCTGATACGTGATAATTTTCATATTTAAATGGATAACTATGAGCAAAGTAAAGAAACTAATAGTCCATACAGCCCTATCACAGTAAATGTGCAATTTCCATTAGTGATTTTGAAATATTGAAAACAGATCATAGAGTCCCTTCCTTTACTAATTCTGCACACTACTATAGGTCTGTCTACTCATGGAACAAATACAAAACTATTCACTGAAGAACCTTCTCAAAATTTCTGATTGTCTGATTTTATATATCTTAATTATTCTTCAAAGGTAGATAAGAACAGAATTAACTGTGTATCTTACATAATCTAGCATTTGCAATATAAAAATATTGCTAGGGTCATCCAAATAGGATAAACTATGAACAAGTCAATTTTATTTAACATAAAATTCCAACTCCAGTATATTCCCTGGAAAGACACCCTCTGAAGAGCAGGACCACTTTGACTTTGGCTATTTGCTGTTACATTCAGGCTTTTTAAGTATAGCACTATTTTTCTCTACTGTCATAAATTTCATACATTCGTTCTTGCCTACATGGCAAGAAATAAACTGAGGAAGGCCCCCAAGCTAATGGCCAGCAAAGACCTGATGTCTACCAGCAACCATCTGAGCAACCTCACAAATTTATCTCCTGGGGCCATCAAGAACCAGGCGAATCCTCTTTTTTTTTTTTTTAAGATTTTATTTGTAAGTAATCTCTATACCCAATGTGGTGCTCAAACTGAAGAGTCATATGCTCTACTGACTGAGCCAGCTAGGCGACCCCCAGGTGAATCATCTTGAAAACAACCCTCCACCAGTTGGGTCTTGAAATGACTGTAGCCACGGTCACCAATTTGATTTCAGCCTTGTGAGAAACCCTGAGCTCGAGGCACACAATGAAACCATACACAGATTCCTCGCCCACAGAAATTATGAAAAATAAGAGTTTGTTTTTTTAAGTTGCTAAGATTGGAAGTAATTTGTTACACAGCAATAGATAACTAATACACCTTCATTCTCAGAATTAGAAAAATCACTCACATAAGATGCATAGTTCCTAGGTGATGGCATCCAATAAAAAAGTCTATTTTTGTACTAAAGAGACTCGAGCTTCAGCAGTCTTATTCAGCTCTTTTTGAACCAAATAAGGAGATCATGGCATTTAAAACTGATTACTTTTTCTTTTTATTCTTCTCTCTCTCTCTCTCTCTCTCTCTTTTTTTTTTTTTTTTTTTTTTTTTTTTTTTTGGTAAGTCTGGGCTCATTTGCTTTAACTGAGAGTTTGGCTAATCTCAACAATTTTAGGGCAGTCTTAGTTGTTTTTGTATTCTATTGATAATGTCTTGGTTAATTTCTTAAAAATATGCAGAGAGAGGCTAATTTTATTTTGAGAATTAGTGTGCTTTCTCATAATTGGCTAAGTTAAATAGATACCTGGAAAATAAGAATTTTTATCTTAGCTTTTTTTCTTAATCACTTGATCAAAACTGACAGAAAAAAATAAATAAATATTAATTACCATATCAGGTGACTGGATATTCTAGTCCATAAAAAATGACTCAGAGAAATATTATAGTCAGAAGTTTAGGTCGTTTCAAAGGTATGGTCCTGTCCCCCAAGGATATATATTTGCTGTAAAGTGTGTTGCTTTGTAAATCACCAAAATTGTAATAGTCAGCCTGGCTCTTATCACTATTCCCTTATCATTTGTAGCAGCAAGGCTTCAAATGACCAATATGCATACTTATTCCCACTTGAGACTCTACATGGCATCAGACTTGACCCCAAGAAAGCAAGCTGTTCTGAATCCTGTTCCTTGCCTGCAATCTCTACATTGATCATCCTTATATCTTGCCCCCTTTGATCAGTTTTGGGCAACCAGTTTCATTGTTTACTACTTTATGCCTACATTCCCTCTCCAAATCCCTCTCATTTTTCAAGATGTAGCACAAATGTTACATGCTTTATATAACCCCCTTTTTTAAAATCTTCCCACCCCTACACATATACACAAAATAAATTTCTGTAGTTGAAGCCGCTTAGTCTATGGTATTTTGGGTATAGCAGCACAAACAGACAACAATACTCGTGTGTGTGTGTGTGTGTGTGTGTGTGTGTGTGTATCATTCATTAACTTATAAATTCTTTGAGGATAGAGGCAATTTCTGAACCATTTTAATGTGCACATGTCCATTTGCAGAGTTCATTCTGATCATTCTTTTTAATTATATTTAATTATACTTTGCTCTTTACTCTGACACTGCATTTACTTCTGTTTTCTTTTTCCATTCCTGTTTTCTTTTTAAACAACTATGAGATTCTTTGTAAGAACATTTACCCTCTTATTGAGCCTTCTTTTAGAGACATCAACTTGTATTTTCTCTGCACATAATTGAAAGCCATTCTGTGTACATGTTTTGTGCCCTCCATGATCCTTCACCGTCCCAAATGCCTGGGCCTGTAGATTAACCACAGATAACTCTTATCTTTTCTATCAGCTGAACAAATTGCCTAACCACAGTACCTAATCTTGTTATTACTGGCCCAAGGCTGTCCTGAGAAACATTGCCTTTATCTGCTTAGCAACTCCCCAAGACCAGCTGACCACACTTCTTGCTATGTAGTGACTGTGATTTCTGGCTTCACAGGCGCTGAACTTGCACATTTTCCAAAAATTACCTGCACACTTTCCAAAAATTACTTTGCCTCTTCTCACTCTTTCTAGGTTATCTTTCAGAGCAACAAAATGTTCTTTGCAAATGAAGGGTTAAGTAGTATAAGTATATACATTTTTATTAAGAATAATTGATCTGACACAAAAAATATGTTCTAGTTATTTTTAAAGTTGGCACATTATAAATGCCAAGTGCCTTCCAACTCAGCAATTATGCTATAAAAATTAAATCATGAATCCTGCAATTTACATCAATTTCATTCTCAATAGGGAATATTGAAATTGACATTAAGGCAAATAAGAAAGAGTACATGGGGCAGAAATGAAACAATTTATTAACAAGCACCGTGCACTGCACAATCTTCTGTTACTTGAAATATCATTTACCAAGATGTATGAACCGAGGGAACTTATATTCTTGAATAAGTCAGTAGAGAAAAAGATTATGAAATCATACACACACATGCATGCACATGCATTCACAAATATATACATACATGTGTGTGGTTAGATAAAGTAGAAAAGACGCACATTTGTCCCTGTCCTCCAAAGGGGCTTGAAAATGAATTTATTAAGTTGCGTAAGTCTGCAGTAAAGGCAATGTGCCTGCTAGAATCAAGCTTTTTTTCTTGAACAAGGTCCCTGCAGGTGAAACTCCTCCAACTTCCAGGGCAGGCAGAGCTTGCATGTAAAGCAGGAGGATGAGCCACAGATGGAGTGTGGGAGAGAAAAGACAAATGCCCTATTTGGATCTCATTCTCCAAAGGAAATCCCTGATCCCCTGATGAGTCAAATGCAGGATCAATGGCTTTTCTTGGGACCATGGAGTCCATTATGATTCTAAGATAAAGTGGGCTTAATTTCTGCATGAGAGAAAGGACCAGCCTGGGGATTCTCAACAGTAAGACCATAAAACTCTCTGAAAGTGACCATGCCACAATGAAAACAACCCATTGGTTTCTCTTGACTGGATTAAAGAAACTCTAGGATTCCCCTCAACATTTGGACTACTGATGCCACACCAGAGAAACAACATGTATTTCACCCCCACAAACCACTCTTGCAGTAGTACCATTTTAATGGCATACATTTTGAATGTTCCTTCTCTGTATGTTTAGTGCTTTAGTCACACCCAATAATAATATTAACTACATTTTTGCCATAAATATTTGTGTATACGTTTAACTGAGATAAGAGATTGCAAACTCTCAGGTAGGGACTACATCTCATTCATTCTATTGCTGATGGCTAGTCTAGTCTCTTCCATATATAGAATAGGGACCCAATATTTCTGTTCAGCGAACATACAAATAAATGGCTATAGAATACAGGTACGAATACCTTTATAGAGAAAAATTAATTTATAAATTTATACTCTTTATACATATTTTTCTTTCCACAACTGATAATATTCTTATAATTGTTAATGTTTATTTATTTTCAAAAAGTTTTTAAGTGGGTGATAGTTTAGATCCAATAAAATCAGTGCAAATATACATAATCGGAGGAGAGAGATTGTGTAACTATTAAATATTCCTGCATCGAGATTTTAGAAATATGACAGTGATAATAAAGTTTTTGCACATTTGCTTAACTGCAAATGACAGCACATTCTATGCCAACAAATTACTGATAAAATATAGAATTAAAAAGATTCACGAATCATCTACTATCAAAGTTAGGGATTAAATAAATCCAATCAATTTGAGATGATTTTTTTCAGGCCAAAAAAAACCCAAAAACCACAAATAGATAATTAAATACAAGTAAGCTGTAGGTACCACCAGTCTCAAATTTATAGGCTTATGTAAATATTTTTAAAGTTTCAGGAAGAGTGTGGTTAATTATCTAGGAATTTTCAACTGAGTCATTTGTCAGTGTTTAAGATACATTGTGTATGAATTATTCAAATATATACTTTTATAATTTGTTAGATAATTTTTTATAATATGGCATTTCCTTCTTGGTATGAACAAACAAATAGTATTTTCTCCTTCTTTTCCTACTGCATTTCTTTGCTCAAGGCAAGATTTCTTATTCCAGTAATTCGTTCCTAGAGTAATTATTAATGAGTCTCATTATAATGCCATAAAGCAAATATGAAACTTTTAATTTTACATATAAGTCTAACTATATTTATAAATATATATATATACCAGAATTATGCATTATGTAGTTCATGTATAAATTATTCTAACAATAAATGGGGGAATAATAATGGAAGGAAAACTTAAAACTTATGAAACTCTCTAAAGGACAAAGCAAAATGCAGATTAAATGCATAGCTAATGTGTTTTGAAAGTAATAAAAACCATAGCTAGATGGAATATTAAGAAAAATTTTCCATTTAGTTTTTGCTGTGTCAATAAAAAGCAAATTTTTCATGCTTAATTACTTTTCTGGCATTCTAATTCATAGATGATTTTAAATTATGGGAAATAGTATTAATTATAGAGCAATAATGTATTTTCATGTTTTTTATGTACAGTGTGCTTCAAAATCCTAATTCCTTTTTTGCTGAGAGTATTCCAATAAACTCCTATCCAGAAATATAACTGTCCATCTAAAATAATGCACTGAACCCGTGGAATCTTACTACTTAATAATTTTTATTTTGTTTCAGAAGTAGTAATAAAAGTAACATAAGAAAATGAAAAAGGAAAGTTTTCTTCTGCCAACCTAGATAGCCCATTTTCTAATATCTCCTGTTGGGTATCCTAATAATTTTTGTTACAGATTCAACTGACATACCACCTCTTTCCTGAAGTCTTCTCTATTTCTTCCTCCATTTTCCCTGATTTTAACAGTACCATCCACTATGCTTATATCATTTTAATTGGGCTTCTTTTTAGCATATTGGTTTTTTTCTTTGTAATATGGTTTATATCTCTTTGCCATTAAATTGCAAATTTCAAAACATCAGGGCCAACTTTTCTCTGTCTCCAACATTTATCATGCTATATTACACATAGTTCATACAATGATGGTCTGTTGGATTCTCATTAGCACCTTTCTTTTTCTTTCCACATTAATGAGGATAATAAAAATTGTGCAAATGACTTAGAGTAATACAGAAGAAAATTAAAACAAAAGCTCCTACTTGAGAAGTTTATACGCTATCTTTCTTGGAGAAGAAAGGAGAAGGAGTTGATAATATCATTACAAGTTTCATTTAAAATTTAAAAACACTACAGGGGCGCCTGGGTGGCACAGCGGTTAAGCGTCTGCCTTCGGCTCAGGGCATGATCTCGGCATTCTGGGATCGAGCCCCACATCAGGCTCTTCTGCTATGAGCCTGCTTCTTCCTCTCCCACTCTCCCTGCTTGTGTTCCCTCTCTAGCTGGCTGTCTCTATCTCTGTCGAATAAATAAAAAAAAAAAAAAATTTAAACACTACAACTTATAAATTATTGACCACCACATCTGAAACTAATGATGTATTATATGTTGGCTAACTGAATTTAAATTAAAAAAAAAACAGTATTATGATGATAATTATATGTTATTTGAAGAGGCCAGCATGCTAAACTCTATCTACACTATGCTTACAACTATAAAATACTTATATACATCTTCAAAAGGTTTGTAATATAAAATTGAAGACAAATGAGTCACTGTATTAGTTGTTGACTTTTTCTTGACTGTTCAAAGTGTTTATATCATAATTATGTAGTACATTTAAACAATTCATTAAATAATCGTCCAGGAGAGTCCCGAGAAGCCTATCTCGACACAACACTATATCTGGATGTAACAACTTCGAAATCCAATATTCACTCTAAAAAACAATGTAAAGACAATATTATTTTTCCCTGGCATTCTTGGGACCTCACATATTACGGGAATTTTTTCTTTCTTTTCCCCCCCGATCTCAAAATTGTCTCTAAGGTAGTCAAAACTTTGTAAAACCCAGCCAGCATATGATGAATGAAAAACAATTGTGCCATATCCCCTATTGATGAGATCCTAAATTTGACTTTTCCTGTTTAGGTAGAGCTTCCAAATATAAATTATCTTACTTTTAATATAAAATATGTGGTATTTGACCAAGGCTTTGAATCAACATCTTGTAGTTACATAATTGTGTTCCAAATACAATGATCTCAAAAATCCCAATCTGTTCTTTTGCAGTAAAATAATTAAATCTAACTAATCAACTAGTATAACAAGATAACAATGATATATAAATCTCGAAAATTACATATTTCCCATGGGTATCTAGTTATCAATATTAGAAAGGTTTGGGGAAAAAAAGAAAAGTAAATTCAGGATGCTAAATGACAACTAAAATACTACAAGCAAGATTTGTGCAAAAGGACAATCAGGTCTAAAAAATGAGACTAACACCACTTGCAAATACCAAAATTAACTAAAGAAGTAAGCTTGAAGTCTTAATCTATAACAGCGATTTCTTTATTTAAGAAAGAAGTGCAGCATAAGAGATCAAAACAGACAATCAAAACAGTGGCTGCCTATATAGTAATAAATAAAGACTGCTGCATTTTAGCATATGGTTATTTCCAAATGACTTGGTATTTTGTTTTTCTAAAATTGCTATCCCCAAACACTGATGTACCAAGATGGTTTTTGCAGCAGTGGTAGATAAACTGCTGTTTTCTTCACCACCAGAGTAGAGGTCAAACAATTTAGTGAAACTGATTTAGGGCTCTGTCTGGCTCAAATAACCTCAGTGCTGGTTAATTCGCAAGTAAAAGGAAGCAATAACACTTAAATTTCATGTGGATAGCTGTCAATTAAGTTGTCACATGACTGAGTGGATGACATTCTTTTCTTTAAAAAGTGCAAAGACATTTTCAAAACATCCACAAAAATGTGCTAGCTCAAAAAGTGATTTTCCTCACCTATAAAATGGAAATTATAAAGCTTATCATATAGGGGTGCTGAGAAGAATAATGAACCATCAGAATCTATAAGATTACTTCATGGTTTTATTTTGTTATTGTTGTTCAAAATAGGTAATGTGGAAACCAATATGACCTCTTTTTGAAAACACGTTAATCTTGGTAATGGTCACAAGACTGGCTTTAAGCAAAGTGAAACAGGGACTTTTCCACTCAGTACAGAACATTTTATTCAAGACAGAACAGTTTGGTTACTCGACGCCTCTGAACTCAATTTTTATTTGAGTCTGGCTTCTCTCACTTCGCAAACTTTTATCCACCTTCCTGACAGCAAAAGTTTTAACCTCCTTATTTTCCCATCAGGAATCCTACTATTAATCTCCCTCTTTCCCTGCCATGCTAGGGTTCTGATTAATTAAAGCATTATGCATTCAGAAATTCTTCAATCCACAAATATTTATTGAATGTCACTTTGTACCAGCCGCAGTGGCAAATAAAGCCAACTCAAGAAGCTTAGATTCAAACGTGGAGACAGACTTAGACAAATAATAACAATACAATATGATGGGTACGATCAAATAGCAGTGAAGGCCAAACTATATTAGAGCACTACACTGCTGCCTTAAACTTTGGGCAAATTCCCTAGGCACCCACTTAGCTTTACTTGACCTTCCAACATAAGCATAGTCTAGTAGTTACCAACGGAGATGCTACTTTGTCCAAAGTGAGTTTAGAAATGTGTGGGACAACTTCTAGTTGTCATAGTAATTAGGATTTATCTAGTTTTTCATTTGGTAGGCAGTTCCAGGAATAAAATTACATTGTAGTATGCAGAATTTTAAAAGATGTAGAACAGCTGGAACTTTTATCCTTGTTAGTAAGAGTAAATATTTATTAGTTAAACCACTTTGGAAAATTATTTTCCAATATCTGCTAACCTAAACACATACATAGCCAATGAACTTGGAACCTTCTTCCTAAGTGTATACCTGAATGAAGTGCAAACACAAGCCAACAAAAGATATAAACAAGAATTTCATAGCAGTGGTATTAATTATTGGCAAAAAAAGGAAACAACCCAAAAGTCTTTAAAGAACAGAATAAAGAAACTGCATGATTCACACTATGAAATGTTCTATAAAAATGAAAAAAAAAAAGTACAACTATTGCTTAAAGCAACAATGTAGATGAATTTCACAAAGAAGACGTCGAATGAAAGAAGAAAGACAAAGTTCCGTTCCATTTGTAAAAAACTCAAAACAGGCATAGCGAATCAATAGTGATAGAAATTTGAATATGGTAATGTTTAGGATTAATAACTGGGAGACGTGAAGAATGTTTCTGAAGTGCTGGTAATGTTCTATGTCTTGATTTTGATGGTGGATAAATAGGCATGTTCACATATTTAAAAAACCATTTCTGTACAACTTCTGCACTGACCTGCACATATGACGCACTTAAGGTTTTGGGGTTTTTTTTAAGTTTACTTAGAAAAATTTTAAATCAGAGGTACTGAAACATCAACTCAAATCCTACAAAGGGAGTAGCAAAGAGAAGAATGTAGTTTTACAATGGGATATGGCAGTACTACCTAACCAAGCATTCAAATAGCATCAGTTGGTATGGGACAAAAGGAAATACACAATGTCAGCTATGAACTTCTCTTGCCAAAACAATTAAATATGTACATAACAAGACTTTAAAAAAATTACAGTTTATGGGTAATACTAGGGTATTGCAATGTTGAAAGTCATCATGAGGAAACAATCCAGACTCTTCTAGACTCTGAGACATTCTGTAAGATTAATGTCCTGGACTTCCTGAAAGATCACTGTTTGGGGAGGAAAAAAGTGGAGAAACTCTTGTAGTTTAAAAGATAAGTAAGATCTATAACAACAGGGGCGCCTGGGTGGCACAGCGGTTAAGCGTCTGCCTTCGGCTCAGGGCGTGATCCTGGCGTTGTGGGATCGAGCCCCACATCAGGCTCCTCTGCTATGAGCCTGCCTCTTCCTCTCCCACTCCCCGTTTGTGTTCCCTCTCTAGCTGGCTGTCTCTATCTCTGTCGAAAAAATAAATAAAATCTTAAAAAAAAAAAAAAAGATCTATAACAACAAATTGCAATGCAGAAATCTGGATGGGATTCTAAACAGGAAAAACTCTAAAACATTTTTAGTATAATTGGAAAAACTGAAATTTGGAGAAGTGCATTTGGATCAGGAGGGAATAGCTCATATTGGACTAACCCATGCATTGAAGTATAAAGCTGGGGGGGAATGTTTTAAAAACAACACAACAAAATATTGAAATCACTGGAGAGCAACCAAACCAGGCAGAATTTGAGGGTTTAATCCTTGAGAGAAGGAAAGCATAAAAAGAGATTGACACATTCACCTCTGCTTTTTCCTTGAGATAATTTTACAACTTTTGGCTGAAGGGAAGCACCCCCTAAAGTGTTGGTCTTACTGGACTGCAGAGACGAGTCAAAAGACCACAAGAGTGGCCGCCAGACTTAAGGACAGAAACACCTTCAAATTGTTGACTGACTTGTAAGCTGTACTTGTAAGGGTAAACTCTTAAGAAACCAAATGGAAAAAAGCACCTGGAGGCTAGAAAGGTGAACAGTGTTTACAACAGCCACATTATCTGAAAAGTAAAAAGCCCAGAGTTCAAGCCTTATGTAGATACAGATATCTTGCAAATATACTAAGCTTTTATGTGAGTTATGGGAAGGACCACGACCCTGGAGACAGGGCCATGTTCCCACATTATCACCCACAACTTAAGAGTAAGGGCAAAATTATAATGGAATCCTCATGACACCTGAAACCAAGCTTTGACAAGATTATGGTGACATATGGTGCTCTATCTGCCTGCCATTAAAAAAAAAAAAAAAAAATCACATTCTCAAATGGGAATATAATGCTGCGCAGAGACTCTAAAATTTCTAAGGCAATATCTGTGAATAAAATAAAAATGTACCAATAATATAAAATGTATAAATGAATAAAAAATGGGTGGCATGCTAAAATTTAAAATGACTGAAAACCAAGAAAAAAAAGCAGATATTTTTGAAAAACCCACAGGTTTTCATACATTGGAATTAACAGATAGGAAATTATAAGTAAATGTTTGATATATTTAAGATAATAGAGAAAAAAGGTACAACACAGATGAAGAGATAAAGAATATCAACAGAGAATTGGTATCTATAAAAGAAAATCCAAATGGCATTCTACAAGCAAAAAAAATAAAGATCTGAAGTAAGTACTCACTGGAAGTGTTAAAAGCACAAAAGACAAGTAGTAAACTAAAAAAGGTCAGTAGAAAATAATCAAATTGAGGTACAGTTAAAAAATAATGGGAGAATAAAAGAAACAAATGACAGAAAGAGATGTGGAATGCTATCAAGTTTTATCAAAAGTGTAAATGAATCCAAGGAGAGAAGGAAATGGGACAAAAGCAATATTTTAAAATATAATGGATCAAAATTACCCAGATCTGATCAAATACAACAATTTACAGATTGTAGAAGCTTATTACACCTCTAGAAAGAATTTTTTAAACCAAAACATAAACAACTACATCTCGGTATTATCCTCAAACAGATAAAGACAAAAACAATAATAAAAGTAGTCAGAGATAACAGACATGTTTTCTTCAAAGAAGGAATAATAAAACTGATGACTGAATTTTCATCACAAAAAAAGAAAATAATATTTTTAAGTTGTGAAAAAAAGATAATCTTCAATATTTGAATCATCTACCAGAAACTTTTAAAAACAAGATCTGCCTGTGTTGCTAGCAGATGTGCTCTAGGAAAAGACGGAAGGAAGTCCTTCAGACTGAAGACAAAGGACCCCAGATGTACGTGTTCAAGTGCAGCAAGGAAGAGAACTAGTAAAGATTTTTAAAAATGTGTAAATATAAATAATTATTGACAGAATAAAACAAAAATAATAATAATGCCTCCACAGGCATTATTTTATAACNGTGTTGCTAGCAGATGTGCTCTAGGAAAAGACGGAAGAAGTCCTTCAGACTGAAGACAAAGGACCCCAGATGTATGTGTTCAAGTGCAGCAAGGAAGAGAACTAGTAAAGATTTTTAAAAATGAGTAAATATAAATAATTATTGACAGAATAAAACAAAAATAATAATAATGCCTCCACAGGCATTATTTTATAACATATGAAATGAAAATTAACTGTCAAAAACAGTAACACTGCCAAGGGTGTAAGGGGATACATTTACTTTGTTACGGGATATTTGCTTATTTCAGTCAGTGGTAAAAGCACTAATTCAAGTAGCTCGTACTGAGTAGCCACATTGAAATCTGTAGGGTAGTCACTAAAAACATTTTTTAATATGTATAACTTAAAAGATTACAGAAAAGTTAAGGTAAAATAATAACACCATATTTGATTAATCCAAAAGACAGCAAGAAAGGATTTAAAAAAGGAGAGTATTATGCTAAGAGAAATAAGTCAATCAGAGAAAGACAGATACCATATGATTTCACTCACATATGAAATTTAAGAAACAGAATAAAAAGCATGGGGGAGGAAGAGAGAGAATATTTCACTGTTTTGGCTCAAAAATAAATTTGATTTTCTGAAATATATATTAAACTGTATCAAATGTCTCTAGTAGTCAATGAGATGATGACTTAGTTTCTTCTTTTGCCTTTTGATTATATTTTAGACTACGTAAAATTTGACTATCTTCAAGTTATTGTGTTTAAATTCTTGGTAAAGCTGTCATCGTCATTCATATAGAGCTAGATTAAGTGACAATGATCTACTGTGATTTTCTTTTTCTATTTCAACCTATATTGATAGAATAATGATATCTTTGTAAAACGAAGTAAAAATACTTTCCCATTTTTCTAACCTCCAACAAATATCCAATAATTTACAATGTAATGAGAGACTAGGAATTATTCTTTATTTAAAATATGATTTTAAATGGCCCTCTTGTGTACCAACTTAAATTTATCATATAAATGTTTCATGACACAGTCCCACATCGATAAAATACAGGTCTCCATTTGGTTTGTTGACCAGAAATTGACAAACTTCCTTGCACCCATCACCCAACATAACAGTTGGCAAGAAATTACATCCATTTCTTTATTCCTTCCTCAACCTAGACACCCCCCACACACACACACAAGATACCCACTCTTCTGCATTCTGTGTTTGTGATTTGCTTCTATACTATAGTTTTTAAAATCATTTTATTATATTTCTAGCTTTAGTTTGTTTAGTTTGTTTTCTCTTTACAAAAAGTGTCATGTTTTATATAGCTCTCTGTAATTTAATTTCTTCAATCAGTAATATAATGAAAATATTTATCTGTATTCTTTAATATAGCTCTATTCATTCAATTTGACTGCTATATAATATTCAATCATGTAAGCATACTGAAATGTATTTATCCAATTGCTTGCCAATTACCATTTGGGTGGTTTATTTTTAATCTTTGAAGAAGATAAATTTGGAAAGCTATCTAGTCTCTGCATCATTTTTTATGATATATCTCAGATGACTTTTGTTAAGGCAATTTATGCTCATATGTCTGCTCTAGTTTGCCAAAAGTTTATATTTCTTACTGAAGCCATCTAAAAGTATACATTAGTTTCATTCAAATTTATAAATCTGTATAGTACATTGGTTCATATGCATTACTTTTTAAAAACTTAGAAATATTAAGATATTAAGATAAGCAAAAAAAAAAATAGAAATGAGCCATAATCATCCCATCTGGAGTTATATTCTCTAAATTCATCAAGATAAATGTTGCTGCATATGCTTCCAGACTTTTTTCTATCCATATATTTTGTCTCTCAAAAATCAATTAAAAGGAAAATATTGTTAGGATGTCTATTTTAATCTTTCCTTGTTAATACTGCTACACTTTGTAATACTCGTGACATCACAGGATTCGATGTATGTATCAGAGAAAAGCACTGAAATGAGTAAGTTCTTTGATTACTAAAGCAGTTGAACAGTTTCATTTTGTTATATGTATTAATTTATGAATGACTTGTCATACCCTTTACCCATTTTCGTTTGTTATTCATCTTTTTAAAAATTTTTAATGAATTTATATTTGAGGAATATTACTACATTTTTATACAGGTTGTAAATATTTGCTAACTTTCCATTCCTCTTCTATCTAAATAGATATTTATATTTGTGTGGTACTTAAATATTTAATTCTACATAATTAAATGTATACAAAATTTTATGCATTCCTGATTTCTGATTTTGCTATCTGACTTTAAAAAATCTTCCCAGTTTAGCTAAAATGTAAATATGTAGTTATCTGTATGCTTACTTGTAGTTATCAGATGTGCTGGGGAAGACAGGAATATGTTACATTTAAGATTTTATTCCAGCAAAAGTTTAACCTCCATTCTAGGTGAAACTCTGCCTCTCTCCAAAATCTGTCAAGAGTCATGTCATGTCATTCTGTGGCCAGATCCATAAGTATAGCTGCTGTACATCTCCTGGGTCCTCAATGCTATTGCTCTTAAATACTCTTCTGTGATGACACAGAATCCATCTGGTGGGCTTTCAATTTTGCCAAAGCCTGCCTTTATCTGTAGCTCTCATTCTTCCAGACTTTGACAAATTAAAGGGTTTCTGCCATACCCTTTAATTTTGAATTCCTGTTCTTCCCTTGGATCTAGTACTCCTGCCATTGGAAAGAAATTCAACTTCTATATATATATAGATATACACTGAGTAGTTCATAAATAACAGATATATATTGCTCACAGTTCTGATGGCTGAAAGTTTTAGATCAGAATGCCAGCGTGACCGATGAGGGTCCTGTTCCAGGTGTGACTTGTAGTTGTATCCTCACATGGCAGAAGGGATAAGGGATCTCTCTGGAGCATCTTTTATAAGGCACTAATCCCACCCATAAGGGTTCCACTCTCATGACCTAGCACTTCCTAAAGGTGCCACCTCTTATTACCGTAATCTGTGGTTTAGGATTTCAACTTATGAATTTGGGGGGACACAAACATTCAGACCATAGCATTATACATAACAGAAAATATTTTTCAATGCTATCATTTGGATAGCCTTTAAGCTGATATATATGCCACAGGATTATTCTGATGTTTAAATTCCTATGGTTATTTCTATAGTAATTGAGAAATGACATGTAAAATGCATTTGTTCTACTTCTTTTCCACCTTATTACATGCAAATGTTAAAATGAGACTTTTAAGCGTGGCACTGAAATAATGAGAGAGATTAAAAATCAGAAGAGTATTTTAGATCATGGGAAAATTCTACAAGGATGTAAAAATAAGCTAATTAATTCTCAGAGAGAAAAAAAGGAAACAAAAGAATATAGTGAAAAAGAGGGAAGGAAGAGGAAGTATTCAGGATTGAAGTAAATGCTTTAGAAAGAACTTAAAGTAATATTCACTATTTAAAATCTATAAATTAAGCAGAAAGGATAAAAGAACAGGTAGAGATATACAGTAATAGTTTTGACCTTATCAATTCATGTTGGTTCAATATAGTTCAGGGACATAGATTTAAATAAGAAGGCCAAAATAGAGTTTTTCCCTGAATCCAAACTAGGGAAAAATTAAATTCCCACATGCTTATTGCCCTTATTATCATTCTGCAACAAGACAACGTTTTTCAAAAAGCTCTCACCCCCTGTTTAAGAGTAATGTGTGATATCTTTGTCCATGATGAAAGGAAAATCTCAAGTGGTTTCAGCAATTTCCACAGCTCCTCAATTCATAAAGAGATCTCTAAGAGTCATATAATAGTGGACAGAAGTGGTCCATGGAGGTGACAATTTGCTTGAGTTCATATGGAAAGTAGGTATCATTAGTAAGACTTAAATCCAGATCTCCTCACCTAACTCAAAAATCTTCCTAATTAATCTTTTGGTAGTCACCTTTCTCCATATAGATTTTCATTTAATTCCTATTAACACCTTTCTCAGAATGTGCATCAAATATTAATCCTATAATATTCATATGTGTTTAGCAGACAGTATTCTGCAATAGAATAAATGAAGTTAAATAGTCTTTTTCAATGAAGTATGTATGAAAACTCCTTATGGGTGGAGCACTGTAAAATTCTTTAAGATGTGCTATATTATGTGATGTTTTTCAAACTTAGTTTGAGGTAATGGTTGAATTGATGCTCAGCAGAACACTATTTGGGAAGTCATGTTATAGTTCATGTAGATTCTTTAATTAAAAAAAGAATTTATAATACCATCGCAAAGGGAGCTACTGACTAAATTTTGAACTCAGTTATCTGGCAAAAAAAATATTCTAATTGCTTCCAAGATAAGAAAAAAAATTGAAATTAGAGATGCTACTAAGCACAGCATTAAGTGCTGTGTATATAATTATGAATAAATCAGACACAATTCTAGCCACACGAAGAATATAGGTTAGTGAAGTATACAAACAGAAAAAACTCTTGCAAACAAATGTGAAATTACAACTGCTGCTATAATAAGTGTTACAAAGGAAACAATACTTATGCTATAAAATAATCTATGATCCAAAGAGGGAGAAAATTATGTTTGAGCTCAGACTTGAAGAATGAATGAGAGAAAACCAAGTGAATATGTGTCAGAAGAATATTCTAAGCAGAGAGATGATCCTGTGCAAAGCCTTGGGGTGAGAGGAAACTCAAATTCTTATAAGGCAAGTGGAAAGAATAAAGGAGAATATTATACGAAATAAAGCTAAAAAAGTAGGTAGAGAGCTGTCCTTGTGGCCCATTATAAGTCATGTAAAGAGCTTTATTTAAGGTCAACTAAAGAGTTTGGAGCAGAGAAAATGGCATATTATTTTTATTTTGAAATGATCAACCTGTCTAGAGATAACCTCCCCAATGTGGCATAGCTCAGTGTCTATAAAGAGATTATTTTGGCCAGTTATTCTTTCCACCAGGGAAACTGAGATTATGTAAGCACCAGCCTTCCCCAGCTCTGCAAAATTCTGCCAGAGACCCAATTCTTTCTTGCCCTGATCCACACTATTGAGGTGGCCTGCAAGATTGAGGAATGTGGAGCAGCAGGGAGGGTAGAATTAAAGAGACATGGGTCCTGTTTACTATATTGTAGACTCCATCAAGAAGCCCACCCACAAGCCACTAGAAATGCCTCACCTGTAAATCCCTCAAATGGCCCACAGGCAATACACCCCACCCTATGGCCAGCTCCCTGTGTGAGCTCTCCATGGCGGTTGGAGTGAACTGTGACAGAGAGTTCATGAGTATTCACAGGAGCATAATAATTTCCTAGTAACTCAACTCAAAGACATGCAAAGAAAAAAAAAGATGAAAATCTACAATTTCCCTGATAAAGAATTCAAAGTAACTGTTTTAAGGAAGCTCAGTAAGCTACAGGAAAATACACAAAGACAATTCAATTAAATTAGAAAAACAGTACATAACAAAATTAGAAGTTTAATAGAGATACAGAAATCATATAAAAGAGCCCAAAATTCTGGAGCTGAATGATACAATGAATGAAATGAAAAATATAACAGAGACCATCAACAATAAATCATCAAACAGAAGAAAGAATATGAAGAGGAAGGCAGGACATGTGAAATTATCCAGTCATAGGAGAACAAAGAGAAAAAAATGAGGAAAGCCTACATGAATTATAGTATATCATTAAGAGAAACAATCCATGCATTACTGTAGTCTCAGAAGCAGGAGAGAGAGAGAGAAAGGAGCAGAAAGCTTATTTAAAGAAAAAAAATGGCTGAGAACTTCCCAAATTAGTGGAGAGATTTGGACATTCAAGTTCGTAAAACTAATAGGTCACCCAATTATGAAAACAGAAAATTATCTTCTCCAAACTCATTATAATAAAATTGTCTAAAATTAAGGACATAATCTTAAAAGTCAAAAGATAAAAAAATTATTACATACAATGGAACCCCTAGAAGGTTATCAGTGGATTTGGATAATATAATCAAAGTTGTGGGGGAAAAAAAACAAAATTGTCTACCAACAATACTTTACCTGGTAAAGTCCCTCAGAAATGAAGGTGAGACAGACTTTCCCTAACAAAGGAAAGCAGAAAGAAATCAGCATCATTAACGTGCCTTACAAGAAAAGCTATAAGGGGTTCTTCAAGAAGAAATCAAAGGATGCTTATTAGTAATATTAAAGCATATTAAAATATACAATACACTGGTAAAGATAGGTATATAAACAAATTCAGAATCAGAACACTCTAATATTGTAATAAGGTGGTGTGTTAATAACTTAACTCTAGTATAAAAGTTAAAAGCCAAAAGAATTAAAAATAGCTATATAATTTGTTAAAGGATACACAGTATAAGAAGAAGTAAATTGTGACATCAAAAATATAAAATGTGGAAGAGAAGAAAAAGAGTACGTTACTGTACGCAATTAAAGTGGTTATGAGTGTAAAATAGACCGTTATATCTATAAGATGCTTTATGTAAGACTCATGGTAACCACAAAGCAAAAACCTACAGTGGATATGCAAAAGAAAAAAATTAGAAAATTGATATTGTTGTAGAAAATTATCAATTCACAAATGAAGACACTAAGAGAACAAGAAAGGAATAATGGACTACAAAACAGCAAAAACCCAATTATGAAGATAGTATTAGCAAGTCCTTACCTATGAATAATTACTTAAATGTGCATAGACTAAATTCTCCATCTAAAGTCATTAAGTGGTTTGGTGGATACAAAAACAAGACCCAACTGTATGCTGCTACAAAAGACTCACTTCAGCTTTAAGGACACATGAAGACTGAAAGTAAAGGGATAGAAAAAGATATTCCACGCAAGGAAAAAACCAAAAGAGAACAGAGACAGCTACACTTATATAAGAAAAAACAGACTTTAACACAATGCTGTAATTAGACAAAGGTCATTATACAATGATAAAGGGATCAATTTATCAAGAGGATGTACAATCACAAAAATACATGCACACAACTCTGAAGCACCTAAATATATTAAAAGCATATACTAAGATATCTGAAGGGGGAAATAGACAACAGCACAATAATAGTAGAGGATGTCACTTTCAACACAAGGTAAGTAATCCGGACAGAAAATCAATAAGTCAACATTGGACTTGAATTATAATTAAAACAAATGGACCTAACAGACACATACAGAAATTCTATCCAACAGCATCAGAATACACATTCCTCTCAAGTATACATGAAACATTCACCAGAATAGATCATATGTTATGTCACAAAACAAGTCATAGCAAATTTAAGAACAAGTTTACCTTTACTGACCATAATAGTATGAGACTAGACATCATTAGCAGTAAGAAAGTTTGAAAAATTCACAAATATGTGGAAATTAAACAATACATTCTGGAACAACCGACAGATCAAAGAAATGAAAAGGGAAAAACGTCTTAAAACAAACAAAAGTGGAACATAACATACCAAAACTTATGGAATGCAGCAAAAGTAGTTTTCAAGGGAATTTCATAGAGATAAATGTCTATATTAAGAAAAAAGAAAGATCTCAAATAGACAACTTTATACCTCAAGGAACTAGAAAAATAGTAACAAACTAAGCCCGATTTAGCAGAAGGAAGGAAATAACAATGATTAGAGCATAAATAAATGAAATAGAGATCATAAAACCAACAGAAAATATCAATGAAACTAAGAACTGATTTTTCAAAAAATAAGCAACACTGACAAACTTTTAGCTAGATTCAGAGAAAGAGAAAGAAGATTCAAATAAATAAAATGAAGCATAAAAGAGGATTTTATATAATCAAATAAATAAAATGAGACAAAAAAGAGTATCAATTTTGAGAATACAAAAATTCAAAGGATGGCTTTTTGTCTGACATCTTAGCGAGCTACAGGAGTAGCTGCTGGTCTCCCAGCTTTTCAATGCCACCCAAGAACAACAAGAAAAAGAAAGGTGCTGGAAAGTCAGCCAAAAAAGACAAAGACCCAATGCCAAAAAGAAAAAGTGTCCATAGGCAAAGTTCAGGACAAGCTTAATAACCTGGTCTCCTTTGACACAGTGACATATGACAAACTCTGAAAGGAAGTTCCCAGCTATAAGCTTATAACTCTGAGAGACTGAAGATTTGAGGTTCCCTGGCCAGGGCAGTCCTTCAGGAGTTCCTTAGTAAAGGATTCATTAAACTGGTTTTAAAGCACAGAGCTCAAGTAACTTACACCAGAAACACCAAGGGTGGAGATGCCCCAGCTGCTACTAAAGATACATGAACAGATCCCCCAGGTGCACATTTTAGAAAATAAAACTTTACTAAATAACAAAAAAATCAAAGGACGGTAAGAGGCTACTATGAACAATTATATTTAAAAAAATGAATAACCTAGAAGAAATGGATAAAGATTTCAACATATACAAGNTACTAAATAACAAAAAAATCAAAGGATGGTAAGAGACTACTATGAACAATTATATTTAAAAAAATGAATAACCTAGAAGAAATGGATAAAGATTTCAACATATACAAGGTACTAAGAGTGAAGGACAAAGAAATAGAAAATCTGAACAGATCAATAAAGACTGAAATTGAAGCATTAATCAAAAATCTCCCAACAAAGAAAAGCTCACAACCAGATGGTTTTACAGGTGAATTCTACCAAATATTTAAAGAATGAACACCAATATTTCTTAAACTCTTCCAAAAAATTAAAAAGGAAGCACCTTCAAAATCATTTTATGAAACCAGTATTAGCCTGATACTAAACCAGATAAGGACACTACTAAGTTAAAGGACTATAGGCCAATATCCCTGATGAATATAGATGCAAAAATTCTCAACAAAATACTAGCAAACTGAACTTAACAGACAATTAAAAAAAAAAGAATCATACTTCACATGTGAGTGGAATTTATCCCTGGGATGCTGAATGTTTCAACATACACAAATGAATAAATATGATACACCACATTAATAGGACAAAGGATAAAAATCATATGATTATATCAATATATGCAGAAGAAGTATTTGATAAAATTCAACATCTTTCACGGTAAAAACTCTCAGCAAATTAGGTATATAAGGAATGTACATCAACATAATAAACGCCATGTATAATGGACCCTCAGTTAACATCATACTCAATGGTCAAGGGGTGAAAGCTTTTCCTCTAAGACCAGGGACAAGACAAGGGTGACCACTCTGACCATTTCTGTTCAACATAGCACTGTAAGTCCTACCCAAAGCAATTAGGTAAGAAAAAGAAACAAAAAACATCCAAGTCAGAAAGAAAAAAGTAAAATTATCTCTGTAAATATGATCTTATACATAGAAAATCATAAATACATCACCAAAAATTGTTAGAACTAATAAAGTAATTCAGTAGATCAAATCAATACACAAACATCAGTTGCATTTCTATATATTAACAATGAACTACCTAAAAAAAAGAAAGAACACAATCCCATTTATAATAGCACCAAAAACAATAAAATACTAAGAATATATTAACCAGGAGGTGAAAGGTTTGTACACTGAAAACTGTAAGACACTGATAAAAGAAATTAAAAAAGAAATAAATGGAAATACACCCTGCGTTCATGAATCAAAGAATTAGCATTGTTAAAATGTCCATACTACTCAAAGCCATCTACAAATTCAGTGGAATCCCAATCAAAATTCCAATGACGTTTCTCACAGAAATAGAATAAACAATCCTAAAATGCATAGGGAACTTCAAAAGACCCTCAACAGCCAAAACAATCTTAAGAAAGAAAAACAAACTGGAGGAACCACACTTCCAAAGTTCAAACTATATTACAAACCTATAATAATACAAACAGTATAGTACTGGCATAAAAATAGACACCTAGACAAATGTAACAGAATTGATAACCCAGAAATAAACCTACCCTACGTGGTCAACTAATTTTCAATAAGGGTGCTAAGAATACTCAAAGGGGAAAGGATAGTCTTTAATAAGTGTTGCTAGGAAAACGGATATTCATATGCAANTGGATATTCATATGCAACAAAGAAATTGGACAATTCACAAAAATTAACACAAAATGAATTGAAGACTTGGATGTAAGACCTGAAACANCGGATATTCATATGCAAAACAAAGAAATTGGACAATTCACAAAAATTAACACAAAATGAATTGAAGACTTGGATGTAAGACCTGAAACAACAAAACTCCTAGAAGAAAATGTAGGGAAGGGCGCCTGGNAAATAAATGGAAATACACCCTGCGTTCATGAATCAAAGAATTAGCATTGTTAAAATGTCCATACTACTCAAAGCCATCTACAGATTCAGTGGAATCCCAATCAAAATTCCAATGACGTTTCTCACAGAAATAGAATAAACAATCCTAAAATGCATAGGGAACTTCAAAAGACCCTCAACAGCCAAAACAATCTTAAGAAAGAAAAACAAACTGGAGGAACCACACTTCCAAAGTTCAAACTATATTACAAACCTATAATAATACAAACAGTATAGTACTGGCATAAAAATAGACACCTAGACAAATGGAACAGAATTGATAACCCAGAAATAAACCTACCCTACGTGGTCAACTAATTTTCAATAAGGGTGCTAAGAATACTCAAAGGGGAAAGGATAGTCTTTAATAAGTGTTGCTAGGAAAACGGATATTCATATGCAAAACAAAGAAATTGGACAATTCACAAAAATTAACACAAAATGAATTGAAGACTTGGATGTAAGACCTGAAACAACAAAACTCCTAGAAGAAAATGTAGAGAAGGGCGCCTGGGTGTCTCAGTTGGTTAGGCATCTGCCTTTGGCTCAGGTCATGGGATCAAGTCCCACATCCCTCTCCCTCTACTGCTCCCCGTGTTGTGCTCTCTCTCACTCACTCTTTCTCTCTCTCTCAAATAAATAAAAGCTTTAAAAAAAAAAAAGAAAATGTAGGGAAAAAGCTCCTTGATATTGGCCTTAGCAATAATTTTTTGCATATGACACCAAAAGCACAAGCAACAAAAACAAAATAAATAAGTAGGACTACGTCAAACTAAAAACCTTCTGCATAGCAAAAGACATAATCAACAAAATGAAAGGAAAAGCCTATAGACTAGGAAATATATTTGCAAATCATATATCTGAAAGGGATTAATACCCAAACATATAACAAATACATGCAACTCAATAAGAAAAAACCAAATAACCTGATTTAAAAATGGGCAGAGGACCAAAATTGACATTTTTTCCATAGAAGACATACAAATGACCAACTGGTATATGAAAAGATGTTCATCATCACCAATCATCAGGGAAACGCAAATCAAAACCACAATGAGAGGGGTTCCTAGGTGGCTCAGTCCACTAAGCATCGGACTCTTGATTTCAGCTCGGGTCATGATCTCAGGGTTGTGAGATCAAGCTCCATGTCAGGCTCTGTGCTCAGCTCAGAGTCTGCTTGAGATTCTCTCTCTCCCTCTCTCTCTCTGCCCCTCCTTCTGCTCTGTACTCAAATAAATAAATAAATAAATAAATAAAATCTTAAGATAAAACACACAATGAGACATCACTTCACATCTGTTAGAATGGCCAAAATCAAAAAGACGAGATAACAAATGCCGGAATGAATGTGGAAGAAAGGAATCCCTCATGTACAGTTGGTGGGAATGTAAATTGCTATAGCCACCATGGAAAATAGCATGGAAGTTCATCAACAAATTAAAAATAGCAATACCGTATGATTCAGCAATCCTACTTCTAGGTGTACATCCAAGGAAATGAAATAACTACCTCAAAGAGATATCTGCACCCCCATTTTCATTGCAGCATNAGAATGGCCAAAATCAAAAAGACGAGATAACAAATGCCGGAATGAATGTGGAAGAAAGGAATCCCTCATGTACAGTTGGTGGGAATGTAAATTGCTATAGCCACCATGGAAAATAGCATGGAAGTTCATCAACAAATTAAAAATAGCAATACCGTATGATTCAGCAATCCTACTTCTAGGTGTACATCCAAGGAAATGAAATAACTACCTCAAAGAGATATCTGCACCCCCATTTTCATTGCAGCATTAATGACAACCACCAAGGCATGGAAACTAGCTAAGTGTCCACTGATGAATAAATAAAATGTGGTACATATATACAATATACATATATACATTACCCTAAAATAGAAGAATCTGCCTTATCAATCAAGTTTCAGCTGAGAATATCCTCAGGATTTCCACTTCAAAGTGAGAGGAAAATTGCTACACCTTTCTTAAGAAAGAGTACTGTGTTTAGTAAATTCTTTCAATTTTGAAAGCAACCTATACTAATTTGAATTTGCGNTCAAGTTTCAGCTGAGAATATCCTCAGGATTTCCACTTCAAAGTGAGAGGAAAATTGCTACACCTTGTACTCTTAAGAAAGAGTACTGTGTTTAGTAAATTCTTTCAATTTTGAAAGCAACCTATACTAATTTGAATTTGCGGCTTCTACCCAGATACCAGATACTGTTTCTCCCCTAGTCTAGAACTCAATCAATGAGCAGTTAACGATTCAGTAGCAAAATATTAGCTTCTAGTCCCCATGACCCTGGATCATACTGTTTAGATATTTTGGTATTCAAGAGAACAATTTCCACCAAGAAACACAATAATGTTTACAATGGAGCGAAAACCGAGATTGAAACCAGATAATTATACAGAAAAAGATGTTTTGATGTTAGGAGTGACTGATCCATACTAACAGGTAACATAGGACTGATGCTCTATTATAGGAACCATGAAGTATACTGATAGACCTCAGATGTTCCTTGCTTTCTACCACCATGCCCAGAAGTGGATGTTTATTCCTACTCTTATACCTCTCTAATGGCAGGACTATCAANCGGCAGGACTCTTATACCTCTCTAATGGCAGGACTATCAAGAGCTTAGAACCTCAGGAATAGAACTATATCCAGCTCAATGCTCTGCCAGAGTACATGAGTAATGTGAATTCTGTAGCATTTAATTATATCTCCATACAAGGAAGTGTAAACTTTTGTAATGTGGTTTCTTTGTACCTGGTAGTATGGTTACAAAATCCTAGGCAACCATAGGGAGAGGGAAAAGGAATTTGGTAGGCCAAGATAAAGGAAACTGTAGACTCAGATTCAGTCATTCACAAAAATAGGTTTATATAGCTCTATAAGCCAAGTTATTGCATTTAAAAAAATACTTCTAAATTTTATCATAATGGAGTTTGGAGAACTCGGATCATGGGTTTTTTCACTGTTTAACTAGGGTATCTTTACTGTCCATTAAGGCTTAAATAGATAATAGAGTTTGGAAGGAGAAAAATTTAATATGAGGTAGGGAAATCTTGATCTTTTCTGATAAATGTGATTGTAGTAACATGATATCAAAGTAAAAGGGCCATCTATACATGTATCTCCCTATTTCTCTTTCTCGTAATTGGGCTCACATATCAAGGGAGTACATTAAATAATCTGAGGACAGCAACAAGTACAGATTTTACTGTGTTCCAACTAAGAAGCACACCTACATCAAATAAACTAGATAATCCAGTGTGGTCATGTGCAGTGAGTCAGGCACTGTAGCGCAGCTGTTCAGTGCCCTATGATGCAGTGAACTATTTGATGAGCCAGTAGGACACCCATGAGCTCCATCAGAGCAACATGTAACTTCACTCTATAGAGTCATGAAAACCAGCTTGTATATTCCATAACAGCATATGACCAGGGTGTGGCTCCTTACCTTATTTCCCATTTTCCATTGCTTTTCTTTCCCCTCACTATTGAATGTGGAATATATTTCCACTTCAGTTACTCAGAGTCAATTTCAGTTGCCACAATCACATATTCTTAACTGATAAAAATAGTCACACTTTTATCCTTTAAAAAACAGTACTACAGACTTAATTCAGTAACAGTTATAACCACCTGAAGCCCTGGAATATATGCACTCTCTTCCAATATTTCTGAATTTCACTTTAGAATATTCATTAAAAATGGAGGATGGATCTTCTCANTAGTACTACAGACTTAATTCAGTAACAGTTATAACCACCTGAAGCCCTTTTACATATTTTAATGTATTTTTCATCTGGAATATATGCACTCTCTTCCAATATTTCTGAATTTCACTTTAGAATATTCATTAAAAATGGAGGATGGATCTTCTCATTTATTTAATTAGAAAGACTTTGAGACGTGAATTATTGCTATAGTTACACTGATATTTCTCCCACCATGATTCTTTTTAAATTTCCAGTCATCTACATTCTTTTTCCTGTTTAAATGAAATATTTCACTTTGAAAAGTCCACATTTTTCTTCCATTATCTAAACTCTACTTTAAAATAATACAGGTACTTCAGCTTACTTTTTATAGCAGTAACCACATAAATATTAAATTATTTCAAGTATTAATTTATTACCATGTATTAGTTTATTATAGTAAGTCTAGAACCTTTTATAATAGCAATCCATCATTTATAATCTATGAACAAAATACACAGTAACAAGAGCGGGACTTTTTTTAAATTGGAAACTGAAATTTAGGAAAGGTCTTAAAAACAAATAGCTTTAATATTCTGAACTGATTTTTTTACAAATAGCAGTTTTGGATTTTTTTTTTTATTAAATCCTATATCTTGACAGAAATCTGCAATCGAAGGCACTTTTGGAGATAATATAGCACTGAGTGAAGAACACCTTTATAGTCTCCTAAATACAAGCTACAAAAATAACTAAGTTTGTCTTGAGAAAGAATATGTCCCTGAGACTGTAAGATACAGGAAATAATACATTTTTGAGTAGCTTTTACTGTCACAAGGGAAAAAAATAGCTGAATTTGTCTAAAGGAGCCCTACACTATAATCTGACAGTCTTTAATCATGTAGACTGCTGTTTTTAAAGAGTCAATATGGTGGAGAAACAGTATAACAGGCTTGAAATCATATGGATTAGAGTTTAAATTGTGGGTCCATACTACCTATAATCTATGATGCACGTTAGTTTCATATTTTATAATTTCTGAAGACAGAAAACATTCAGCAATTGCTGTCAGCCGGCCATGATGTAGTTTTTATTGCTTGTACATGAGTAAGCATCAGAAGTTTGAGTCAAAGTAGCAGAATGGGTGTCTGTGGCTGGGAAACTAAACTTGAACACAATGGTAAAATACATTTTAATTCTAGAAGCAAGTGATTGTGAGGAAGAGGTGGGATTAGTGGTGACTTGATATGTATAATAATAATCATGGAATAGAACAATTCTACATACTTGCAAAGCCAGATTTAGAGTTTTGTATAAAAAGCTTTGAATTCTTTTATGGTTTCCTTAAAAAAATGCTGTTCCACTAAATTTCTGGTATTACAGAGTAATAATGATAAAAACTTCCTGTAAGTAGTCACATTTTTGGTGGGTAGGCTATAATTTGAATATCAATTTTTTTTAAATATTAAGGCACTATTTTTGTCTGTTCTTTTAAAATAATAGTACTTTTTTTTTCTTTGGACTGGCACTTATTTTCCCATATTCAACAGGTAGAATTGATTACAATTTAAATCATTTTTGCAATAAAATGAGTTTCAAGTTTTCTTTTATATAAATCTTTGGACTTCTCTTATCTCCAAATTTCACCATTGTGTTCTAAACTTAGATAATCAAAATTCAATGGCCAGGTATATGTCTAGAAAGACATACTTATTTTTTAAAACAAATATGTTATTGTCATGGGACAGCATTCATAAGAGGTGACAACTGGCAATATGACAATATAACACTGGAAATGTAAACATCCTTTAAAAGTGACAAATTCCTCTTAGAAAAAGTAGCTAGCAAAAACAGAGAAGATAATTATAAATTATAAAATTGTCCAGAAAGAACTTAAATTATATTTTCCTTACTGGCTAGCTATTTGACAAGTGAGGATGAGGCAGTCATATTTATGACCCACTAAAGAATAATCTATTAGTATTCTATATTAATCTACAGATAAATATTTAATTTTTATATATTTTCCATGAGCACTTTAATTGGGTCACACATGTCACTGGGCACCCCTTGGACACGCTCAGAATCATCTGAAGACTAAGGGTTGAGGTGTCAAGTTGCCACTTAGGATAGATGTGAGGAAATCAGTAAAACTGAGCATCTTATTATTAATATATCATTTATACTCAATGACCAGTGACTATATATCAAAGGATTCTGAGTTGTCAAAGTTTACACTGTAGAAGTAATTTTTACAACCATGATGAGTTGCAGCAGCAAACTGTCTCTGGTGTAAAGCAGTCTCTGTCACCACTTGCCCCCAATTCCCCTGTGTAAATACAAATCTATGTTCCCGTTGTGCCATCTGGCAGAGAATATGAAAATAACCCAGGTGGCCTTTATTACATTTCAAGTTGGAAAAGAGAGTATGTTGCCTTGGTAAGGAAGGGATGGAATGATATTAATACTAACAGATTTTTTTTTTAACCTAAGAGATTCATGCCACGCTTTTATATTCTTTTTTTTTCAATCAACAGTTTTACTTCGGAAAAAAAAATACATAATAGAGGAAACTGGGGAAACAGAATACAGAATCACCATCTGCACATGATTTATTTTATAATATTTTTTGTTTATTACTCTTTTTGAAGCTAGATGAGGTTATACGATGAATTCTATATAATATCCTATTTTTTAACTTAACATTTTTATCAAAGGATTTTCCATGCTGTCAACTTCACAATGATTAATTTAATAATGCAAAAGAACTCATCAAAGGTATATCCCATGTTTATTTATATTTGTATTCCTTTTTTAATTCATAAATGACATTATAATACTTATACAAGCTTTGATTTTTAAGTTGACACTTTTTAATAAACAGAAGTATCATACTATTATTTTATTTTGCGTTAACAAAATTCTTAGTGGGATTGAATTTGACATACATTTATAGCGAAGCGCTGTGTCTTCACTATTATTACCAAAGTGTAGATTTGGGCAAGGTACTGAACCTCCCTTAGTTTCAGTCTCTTTGCCAATTAGATGGACACATATTTGTACTTCTCAAGGTTTTTGTGAAGCTTAGATTAGAATATGTGCAGACCCCAACATCTAAAAGCTAATCCATCTCCCTCTCAACTTTCTATTCTCCATTTAGAGTGTATTCTCTTTGAGAATTGGCTCATCATGGAGAAATGCTGTGCTTATTTACTTCTATGCCCTTTTGCTTATAATAATGACATTAATCATATGTCACATGTATAGCAATCGTTTTTCAATGTTAAACTTTTTGTTTATGTTACATGTAGAATGTTTGAAATACAGATTTTTTTTATAACTTTAGATGGTAGAAAGCATTGCTTTGAAAATGTTGTTAAAAATTTGCTGTAACTTTCTTAGTTTTTGCAGACTTAAAAATACAATTCTTTGATCAAGATATTTAAAAAAATTTATAATTTCAAGGTAAGAATTTAAGTGGTTCTGAGTAGGGTTTTGTCACTTGGTTAACAAGTATTCCAGAGAATTTACTGAATGAGGATTCTCTTCTCCATTTTATTTATGACTTTTTAAGTGATTCTGTTTTTTTTTTGTTGTTGTTCCATCTCTTTAATCTTGCATCATAACAACTTTCTTTACCACGGCATTCCAAAAAGACTAGCCTTCCCTCACCAATGTGAGAATAGTTTTTATAGTGGTTTTATGTAATGGGTTTTATACACTATTGATTCATTTTGTATGTATCAGTGAAGGACAAACATAAAACCAGACAACAGTGGTAAACTAACTGGGACGCCTGGGTGGCTCAGCCCTTAAGCATCTGCCTTCTGCTCAGGTCAAGATCCCAGGGTCCTGGGATTGAGTCCCGCATCAGGCTCCCTGCTCGTTGGGAAGCCTGCTTCTCCCTCTCACACTCCCCTTGCTTGTGTTCCCTCTCTCGCTCATCTCTGTCAAATACATAAATAAAATCTTTTTTAAAAAAATGGTAAACTAATTGACAGGACTTCTGGAAAGAGATTCCTCAGAGATTGTGTGAAAGTTTTTACATTACAAAGCCAAGTGAGGCTGGTTCAGAGCTGGTCTTCCATAATAATAAACTGATATTTATTGAGGGCTTACTATGAATGGGCCAAGTATTACTCTAAGTGCTGCACATGTATTATCATTTTTTTCTCTCAACATAAGCTTTAAATTAGCTCCTAATGACCTATGAAGATGCTCAAAGAGCCAAAAGATAGACAATGTGAATAAAGAAAAAATATAAAAAAGAATCAAACAGAAACTCTGGAGCTGGAAAGTATAGTAAATGGAATGTCCTATGAGTAAACTGATGCACAGGAGCCAAGGTTACACATCTGGTAGGACACAGAGCCAGAATTTTAACCTGTGTAGGGCTCATGGTCTACCTGTCCTGTCAACCGGAATGGATGTAAGAGTCCAATGGTTTTGTCAGGTTCCCTTTGCTTCCATTATCTGTACTGGCCAACCCGAAAACTAGAAGTGCACCCTGGGAAAGAATGCTCCTTTAAAGCCTTGTCAGGGTGAAGAATTCTAATAGCTACTTAAGACACGGGAAAAGATTTAAGCAGACTACAAATAGAAACATAACATTTAATATAAGAAGAAGATACCAATTTTCCTGCAATATTATGATATTTCTAAAAGATTTTACAACCCAATATTAGCAGAATATAGGGCCACAAATCTCTCAAGACACTACTTATGGGGTTTTAAGAATATTCTGAAAAGCCACTAGACATTGTGTACCTATGCACTAAAAACTCAGATTCATTCACCTGAACATATTCTAGTTCAACAAATCTATCATTTAATAAATGGACCTATGGAGCAAGATATATAGAAGCAGCTCTATAAATTGTGACAACCTCAATTAGGAAATGCATAAAAGAACAAACAAATAGGGGTGCCTAGGTGGCACAGTCGTTAAGCGTCTGCCTTCGGCTCAGGGTGTGATCCCAGCATTCCGGGATCGAGCCCCACATCAGGCTCCTCCGCTAGGAGCCTGCTTCTTCCTCTCCCACTCCCCCTGCTTGTGTTCCCTCTCTCGCTGGCTGTCTATGTCAAATTAATAAATAAAATCTTAAAAAAAAAAGAACAAACAAATGATGTAAACTTAAATAAGAACATAAGGACATTAACTTTTATATACAGCAAATCTTAAAATACAGTAAGTATATAAATATTACTAAAAAATATATAAGACATTAATAGTGCTAAACTCTGGATGGTAACATTGTAAGTAATGGGTCTTTCTTCTTTATACTTGTGGATATTTCAAGATTTTCCACAGTAGATATTTAATAATTTTATATTTATTTAAATATAATACAAAATGGAAAGAGCAGACAGCAAAACACAAGTTTAGAACTATGTTAATTTGGGGGGAAAATGTGAGCCTAGAAAAGTTAAGATTAGATAGTTACATTATTTGGTCATATTTCTTTGCTTTTGCCTGTAGTTTTTCAAGCAGCATGTGTTGTTTTTATAATCAGAATAAAGTTATAGAATACTGTGTTCTATATAATGACCAAAAAATTGCTAAAATGATTTTTAAAAGAAAGTGCAATGTGAAAGTGTTGTTTTCTTTCTGATTAGAAAGCTAATCCTTGACAATCCCCAGATCTCGTGCTGAGTGGGCCAGATCTCTAAGTATCAGGGAGGTTTTTGTCATTTGCAGCTACTGCTGTATTTCAAACAGACTCAGTACAGTCTGTTACAAAGAAGCTCTTCAAAATTATCTGTTAAATTAATTCCATACATTCAATCTATGCCAACAGAAGGTTCAGTCCTGACCAATAAGCAGCAACTCACTCCTTGTATGATATTACAGCTTCTCCTTCAGGCAGAGCACAGATTCCAAATACAATGAGAGTCTTCCTTTAACTTCAAATACCTATTCTTCATGCCTCCAGCTTCCTAATTGTATAACCTTGGGGAAACTACTTAAACATTATGAGATTATTCCTCCCATTTTCAAAATGAAGATAACATTATCTAATTTTTAGGGTAACTATATCAATCAAGTAAATGTCAATATAACTGACCTGCAGTTCATCTGGACATACAATAAGCCAAATGGGGTTCAACAGAGTTATACATTTTGGTAACTGATTGGTTTTTTCCTTTTTTATTGAATAAACTTGATATGTAATGTTGTGTAAGTTTAAAGTGCGCAGAATGTCACTTTGATACATTTATATACTATAATATGTTTGATGTCATGATAGTTATCATATAATTACAGTACAGTTATTATTTTCTATATTCACTATACTTTGCAATTAGATCTCTATGGTTTCTTTACTACTTGTTATAGCTTTGTACTCTTAAACACCATCACTTTTATCCTCACCCTCCCCTGTCCCACCATCTCCTGGTAACAACCATTGTATTCTGTTTTCTACAGGCTTAATTTTTTCAGATTGCACATATAAGTAATATCGTACAGTACTTGTCTTTCTCTGACTTATCTCACTTAGCATAAGTCCCTATATTGTTGCAAATAAGAGAATATCTTTCTTATGGCTGAATAATATTCCATTGTGTATATATTTCATATCCTTTTCATCCATTAATCCACTGATGGGCATTTGGATTATTTCCATATCTTGGCTATTGTGAATAATGCTTCAGTAAACATGGGAGTGCAGATAACTCATCAAAATCATGTTCCCTTTTCCTTTGAGTATATACCCAGAAGGGAATTTCTGGATCACAGAGTAAATCTATTTTTAATTTTTTGAGGACACTCCCTATTGTTCTCCATAGTGGCTATACCAATTTACATTCCCACCAACAATGTATAAAGATTCCCCTTATACCACATCCTCACCAGCACCTCTTATGTCTTGTCTTATAATGATAGCTATTCTAACAGGTGTAAGGTGATATCTCATTGTGGTTTTGATTTGCATTTCCGTTATGATTAGTAACGTTGAGCATCTTTTCGTGTGTCTGTTGGCCATTTTAATGTCCTCTTTGGAGAAATGTCTATATAGTTCTTCTGCCCAATTCTTAATTGGATTATTGTTTTTGTTATTGAGTTGCAAGACTTCTTTACATATTTTGGATATTAGCCCCTTAGCTGATAAATGGTTTGCAAAAATTTTCTCCCATTCTATGGATTGTCTTTTTAATGTGTTAATTATTTTTCTCTGCGAAGTTTTAAATTTTATATAGTCCCATTTGTTGAATTTTTGTTGTTGTTTGTGCTTTTGGCACCATGCCCAAAAAATTATTGCCGAAATCAATATCAATGAACTTCTTCCTTTTATTTTCTAGTTTTATGGTATCAGGTCTCATGTTTAAGTCTTTGATTCATTTCAAGTTAATTTCTGTGAGTGGTGTTGAGGTAAGGGTCCAATTTCATGTTCTGCATATGTTTCTCCAGTTTTCCCAACACCATTTGTTAGAGACTATGCTTTCCCCATTGCGTATTCTTGTCTCCCTTGTCAAATAGTTGACTGTATATGCTGGGATTTAATTCTAGGCTCCCCCTTCTGTTCCACTGGTCAGCGTGTCTATTTTTGGGCTAGCATCATGCTGTGTTTGGTACTATAGCTTTATAGTATAGTTTGGAAGCGTGATACCTCTAGCTTTCTTCTTTTCCCTCAGGATTGCTTAGACTATTTGGGATCTTACGTGGTTCCACACAAATCTTAGGATTTCTTCTTCTAGTTCTGTGAAGAATGCCTGTGGTACTTTGATGGTGATTGCACAAAATCTATAGATGACTCTGAGTAATATGGCCAGTTTAACAATAGTAATTCTTATAATCCATAAACATGGGATGTTTTTCCATTTGTGTCTTCAATTTCTTCCAGCAAAGTTTTGTAGTTTTCATTGTATTAATCTTTCACTTCCTTGGTTAAATTTATTCCTAAGTATTTTATTGTTTTTGATGCTGTTGTAAATGGGATGGCTTTCTTTCTTTTTCAGTTGCTTCATCATTGGTGTAAAGGAATGCAATCAATTTCTGTATGTTTATTTTATATCCTGGCACTTTACTGAAATCATTGATTAATTACAACAGTTTTTTAACTGATTCTTTTTGTATTTTCTATATATTGGATCATATCATCAGCAAATAATGACAATTTTACTTCTTTCTCTCTGATTTGGATGCCTTTAATTTTCTTATCTTGCCAAATTGTTCTAGCTAGGACTTTCAGCACTAAATTGAATAGGAGTAGTGAGAGTGGGCAATTCTTGCCTTGTTCCTGACTCAATAGCAAACACTTTTAATTTCTCTTCATTGAGTATAATGTTTGCTATGACTTTGTTATATATGTACTTTATGACATCGAGGTGTGTTCCCTCTATACCTGTTAAGGGTCTTTATCATGAAAGGGTGCTGTATTTTGTCAAATGCTTTTTCTGAAACTATTGAGATGATCATATGATTTTTAAAATAAAGATTTTATTTATTTATTTATTTGAGAGAGAGAGAGAGTGGGAGCACAAGCAGAGGGAGTGGCAGAGGGAGAGGAAGAAGCAGGCTCTCTGACATGGGGCTGGGATCATGACCTGAGCCAAAGTCAGGCGTTTAACTGACTGAGCCACCCAGGTGCCCCAGATGCTCATGTGATTTTAATCTTTCATTTTATTGATGTGATGTATTAAATTTATTGATTTGCTTATGTTGAACCATCTCTTGTGATAAAATTCACTTGGTCATGGTGTATAATCCTTTTAATGTGTTCTTGGATTCAGTTTGTTAATATTTGAGAAATCTTGCATCTATATTCATCAGGGATATTGGTCTACAATTTTCTTTTCTTGTGGTGTCCTTATCTGGTTTTGGGAACAAAGTAATGCTGGCCTCACAAAATGAGTTTGAGAGTATTCCCTCCTCCTCAATATTTTGGAAGAGTTTGAGGACAAACTGGCATTAATTCTTCTTTAAATGTATTTGGTAGAATTCTTCAGTGAAACTATCTGGTCCTGGAGTTGTCTCTGTTGGGAATTTGTTTTTCCTAAATCACTGATTCAGGCGCCTGGGTGGCACAGCGGTTAAGCGTCTGCCTTCGGCTCAGGGCATGATCCGGCGTTTTGGGATCGAGCCCCACATATCAGCCTCCTCTGCTATGAGCCTGCTTCTTCCTCTCCCACTCCCCCTGCTTGTGTTCCCTCTCTCACTGGCNATTAGCCTCTTCTGCTATGAGCCTGCTTCTTCCTCTCCCACTCCCCCTGCTTGTGTTCCCTTTCTCACTGGCTGTCTCTATCTCTGGCAAATAAATAAATAAAATCTTTAAAAATAAATAAATAAATAAATCACTGATTCAATCTTTCACTAATTCGATCTTTTACTGATCATTGATTCAATCATTACTGGTGGGTTTAGATCTTCTCTTTCTTCCTGATTTAGTCTTGGTAGGTTGTATGTTTCTAGACATGTATCCATTTCTTCTAAGTTATATAATTTGTTGGCATATAATTATTCATAGTAATCTCTTATGATTCTATGTATTTCTACAGTATCAGTTCTAATATCCCTTCCATCACTGCTAATGTTATTTACTTGAATCTTCTCTCTTCTTTCTCTAGCTAAAGGTTTATCAATTTTGCTTATTTTTTCAAAGAACCACTCTTAGTTTCATTGATCCTTTCTTTTTTTTCTGGTCTCAATTTTATTTATTTCTGCTTTGATCCTTATTATTTCCTTCTTTTTGCTAACTTTGGACTTAATTTATTCTGCTTTTTCTGGTTCCTTGAAATGTAGTTGGTTATTTGAGATCATTCTAATTTCTTAATATATATGTTTATTGCCATAAACAACTCTTTCAGAACTGCTTTTGTTGCATCACAATATTTGATTTATTTTATTTTCATTTTCATTAGTATTTAGATAATAATTTATTTCCCTTAGGAATTTTTCTTTGACCCAATAGTTGTTTAGAAGTGTGTGCCCATTTTCTAAAGTGTGGTTCAATTCCAAAGTTTCCTTGTTAATTTTCTGTCGGAACAATCTATCCATTATTGATAGTAGGGTATTGAAATTTCTTATAATTATTATATTGTTGTCTACTTCTCCCTTAAGATCTGCTATTAATTGCTTAATATATTTTGGTGCTTGGGTGTTGGGAGAATATATGTTTATAATTGTTATATCTTCTTGATAATTCACTCCTTCTATTCTTACATCATGACTTTATCTGTCTCTTTTTATACTTCTCGGGTTTACATCTATTTTGTGTAATGTAAGTCTGGCTTTTCCTACCTTCTTTTCATTTCTGTTTGGAAATTCATTTTCCATCCTTTCACTTTGAGCCTCTGTGAGTCTTTGGAGCTGAAATGAGTCTCCCACAGGTAGCATTTATTTGGGTATTTTTTTTTCTTCATCCAGCCACTCTGTGCCTTTTGATTGGTGACTTCAATCCATTTACATTTATAGTGATTACTAATATGTAAGGATTTAGTACTGCCATTTTATCTTTTGCCTTTTGGTTATTTCATCTCACCATTGTCATTTTCCTTCTATTTTTGTCTACCTGTGTATGTTGGCGGTTTTCCATGGTGATCTGCTCAGGATCCCCACTTTGTGTTTTTGTTTTTTCAATGTCTCATGTCTCTGCTTTAGATTTTTGCTTTATGGTTACTCTGAACTTTACAGAAAACATCTTATAGATAAAACAGTCTTTTCTCTTCTGACAGAAATTTAATCTTCATTAACCTATAAATATCCTATCCTTTTACTCTTCTCTTTTC
>NC_048235.1:19327935-19377182 GCF_002007445.2 Ailuropoda melanoleuca | reverse complement strand
GATGCAAATGTTGGGTGATCATTCTTTCTGATGGCTGAGTAATATTCCATTGTATATATGGACAACATCTTTATCCATTCATCTATTGATGGGTATCTTGGCTCCTTCCACAGTTTGGCTATTGTGGACAATGCTGCTATGAACACTGGGGTGCATATGGCCCTTCTCTTCACTATGTCTGTATCTTTGGGGTAAATACCCAGTAGTGCAATGGCTGGGTCATAGGGTAGCTCAATTTTTAACTTTTTGAGGGACCTCCACATGTTTTCCAAAGTTGGCCGTACCAACTTGCATTCCCACCAACAGTGTAAGAGGGTTTCCTTTCTCCACATCCTTTCCAACATTTGTTATTTCTTGCCTTGTCAATTTTTGGCATTTTAACTGGTGTAAGGTGGTATCTCAATGTGGTTTGCTTTGAGTTTCCCTGATGGCTAATGATGAACATTTTTCATGTGTCTGTTAGCCATTTGTATGTCATCGTTGGGAAAGTGTCTGTTCATATCTTCCGGCCATTTTTTTGATTTATTTGTATCTTGGGTATTAAGCTTCAGAAGTTCTTTATAGATGTTGGATACCAGCCTTTTATCTGTAGTGTCATTTGCAAATACCTTCTCCCATTCCGTGGGTTGCCACTTTGTTTTGTTGACTGTTTCCTTTGCTGTGCAGAAGCTTTTTATCTTGATGAAGCCCCAAAAGTTCATTTTTGCTTTTGTTTCCCTTGCCTTTGGTGACGTGCCATGAAAGAGGCTGCTGTGGCCAATGCAGAAAAGGTTACAACCTATATTCTCTTCTATGATTTTGATGGATTCCTGTCTCACATCAAGGTCTTTCATCCATTTGGAGCTTGTCTTTGTGTATGGTGTGAGACAGTGGTGAAGTTTCATTCTTCTGTATATGGCTGTACAATTTTCCCAGTACAATTTATTGAAGAGACTGTCTTTTTTCCACTGGATGTTTCCTCCTGCTTTGTCAAAGACCATAGAGTCAAGGGTCCATTTCTGGAGTCTCTATTCTGTTCCATTGGTCTATGTGCCTGTTTTTGTGCCAGTACCATGCTGTCTTGGTGATCACAGCTTTGTAGTATAGCCTGAAATCAGGCAACATGATGCCCCCAGCTTTGTTTTTCTTTTTCAACATTTCCTTGGTGATTCGGGGTCTTTTTTGGTTCCACAAATTTTAGGATTGTTTGTTTCTGCACTTTGAAAAATGTCATTGGTATTTTGATCAGGATGGCACAGAAAGTGTAGATTGCTCTGGGCAGCATAGACATTTTAACTATGTTTATTCTTCTGATCCATAAGCATGGAATATTCTTCCATCTTTTTATGTCTTCTTCAATGTCTTTCATCACTGTTCTGCAGTTTCTAGANAGTGTAGATTGCTCTGGGCAGCATAGACATTTTAACTATGTTTATTCTTCTGATCCATGAGCATGGAATATTCTTCCATCTTTTTATGTCTTCTTCAATGTCTTTCATCACTGTTCTGTAGTTTCTAGGGTATAGATCCTTTACTTCTATGGTTAGGTTTATTCTGAGATATCTTATGGTTTTTGGTGCTATTGTAAAAGGAATCAATTCCCTAATTTCTCTTTTTTCAGTCTCATTGTTAGTGTATAAATGCAACTGATTTCTGAGCATTGGTTTTGTATCCTGCCAATTACTGAATTGTTGTATGAGTTCTAGTAATTTGGGGGTGGAGTCTTTTCGGTTTTCCATATAAAGTATCATCTCATCTGTGAAGAGAGAGAGTTTGACTTCTTCTTTGACAATCTGAATACCTTTTATTCTTTTTTGTTGTCTGATTGCTGTTGCTAGGACTTCTAGTACTATACTGAACAATAATGGCAAGAGTGGGCATCCTTGTCGTGTTCCTGGTCTTAAGGGAAAGGCCCTCAGCTCTTCCCCATTGAGAATGATATTGGCTGTAGGCTTTACATAGATGGCTTTTATGAAATTGAGGAATGTACCCTCTCTCCCTACACTCTGAAGGGTTTTAATCAAGAAAGGATACTGTATTTTGTCAAATGCTTTTTCCGCATCTATTGAGAGGATCATATGGTTCTCGACTCTTTTCTTGTTGATGTGATGTATCACACTGATAGATTTGCGAATGTTGAACCACCCTTGCATCCCAGGGATGAATCCCACTTGGTCATGATGGATAATCCTTTTAATGTACTGTTGGATCCTATTAGCTAGGATCTTGTTGAGAATTTTGGCATCCATATTCATCAGGGATATCAGTCTGTAATTCTCCTTTTTGACGGGGTCTTTGCCTGGTTTTGGGATCAATGTAATACTGGCCTCATAGAATGAATTTGGTAGTTTTCCTTCTGTTTCTATTTTTTGAAACAGCTTCAGGAGAATAGGTATTATTTCTTCTTTGAATGTTTGGTAGAATTCCCCGGGGGAATCCGTCAGGCCCTGGACTCTTGTTTTTTGGGAGGTTTTTGATCACTCCTTCAATTTCTTCATGGTTAATCAGTCTATTTAGATAATCAATTTCTTCCTGTTTCAGTTTTGGTAGTTTATAGGTTTCCAGGAAGGCATCCATTTCTTCCACGTTGCTTAATTTATTGGCACATAGTTGTTGGTAATAGTTTCTATTGATTGTTTCTATTTCCTTGGTGTTAGTCATGATCTCTCCCCTTTCATTCATAATTTTGTTAATTTGGGTCCTTTCTCTATCCTTTTGAGTAAGCCTGGCCTGTGGCTTATCGATCTTATTAATTCTTTCAAAGAACCAGCTTCTAGTTTTGGTGATCTGTTCTACTGTATTTCTGGTCTCTAATTCATTGATCTCTGCTCTAATCTTAATCAATTGCCTTTTTGTGTGTGGCTTAGGCCTGTTCTTCTGTTCCATCTCCAGCTTTTTAAGGTTTGAGCATAAGGACTGCATTTTAGATTTTTCTATTCTTTTGAGTGAGCTTGGATGGCTATGTATTTTCCCCTTGGGACCGCCTTTGCAGTGTCCCATTGGTTTTGGACCAATGTGTTTTTGTTCTCATTGGTTTCCATAAATTGCTTAAGTTCTTTAATTTCCTGATTTAACCAATCTTTCTTTTTTTTTAAGATTTCATTCATTTATTTGACACAGAGAGAGGCAGTGAGAGAGGGAACACAAGCAGTGGGAGTGGGAGAGAGAGAAGCAGGCTTCCCGCCAAGCAGGGAGTCCAATGCAGAGCTCGATCCCAAAATGCCAGGATCATGACCTGAGCCGAAGGCAGAAGCTTAATGACTGTGCCACCCAGGCACCCCAACCCAATCATTCTTAAGCAGGATGGTTCTTAGTTTCCAAGTGTTTGAGCTTCTTCCAAATTTTTTCTTGTGACCGAGTTCCAGTTTCAAAGCATTGTGGTCTGAGAATATGCAGGGAATAATCTTAGTCTTTTGGTATCAGTTGAGACCTGTTTTGTGACCCAGTATATGGTCTATTCTGGAGAAAGTTCCATGTGCATTAGAGAAAATGAGTATTCTGTTGTTTTAGGGTGTAGTGTTCTGTATATATCTATGAGGTCCATCTGGTTCAGTGTTTCACTCAAAGCTCTTGTTTCTTTGTTGATTTTCTGCTTAGGTGATCTGTCTGTTGCTGAGAGTGGATTGTTGAGGTCCCCTACTATTAACATATTATTATCTATATGTCTTTATTTTGGTTAACATTTGGCTTATGTAGTTGGATGCTCCGCTATTGGGGGCATAGATATTTATAATTATTAGATACTCTTGTGGATACACCCTTTAAGAATAATATAGTGTCCTTCTGTATCTCTAACTACAGTCTTTAGCTTAAAATCTAATTTGTCTGATATGAGAATTGCTAAGGCCATTCACATTGAGAGTGATTATTGAGAGATATGCTTTTAATGTCGTCATGTTGCCTGTGAAGTCCTTGTTTCTATAGCTTGTCTCTATAAATTTCTGTTCTGTATCACTCTTGGGGTTTTTTTTATCCAATCTGCAACCCTGTGGCATTTTATGGGAGCATTTAGGCCATTCACATTGAGAGTGATTATTGAGAGATATGCTTTTAATGTCGTCATGTTGCCTGTGAAGTCCTTGTTTCTATAGCTTGTCTCTATAAATTTCTGTTCTGTATCACTCTTGGGGTTTTTCTACTTTTATAGAACCCCCCTCAATATTTCTTGTAGGGCTGGCTTGGTGGTCACATATTCTATCAGTTTCTGCCAGTCTTGGAAGCTCCTTGTCTCTCCATCCATTCTGAATGACAGCCTTGCTGGATAAAGGATCCTTGGCTGCATGTTCCTCTCACTTAGTGCTCTGAATATGTCTTGCCGGCCCTTTCAGGCTTGCCAGGTCTCTGTAGACAGGTCTAACATTATTCTGATGTTCCTCCCTTTGTACTTGAGGAATCTCTTCCCCCTCACCGCTTTCAAGATTGTTTCCTTGGATCTAAGATTTGCGAAGGTATGCCGTGGTGTTGGTCTGTTCTCATTGATCTTGGGAGGGGTTCTCTCTGCCTCTTGCACACGAATGCTTGCTTCCTTCACAGATTAGGGAGGTTCTCAGCTACAACTTGCTCAGATATCTCTTCTAGACCTCTCTCTTTCTCCAACCCTTCAGGGATGCCGAAGACTGAAATTGGAACATTTCATTGAGTCAGTAATCTCCTGTAGCTTTTTTTCATGGAGTTTTTTTTCCCCACGTTAGCACTCTTTCCTTCTTTTCTATCATCATGTCCTCTAACTTAATAATTTGTTCTTCTGCCTCGTTTACCCTGGCAGTCAGAGCATCCAGTGTAGACTGCATTTGATTCATAGAATTAATTTCCACCAGATTCGTTCTCATTTCAGCCCTTAGAGATTCTATATTTTCGTTAAATTTTTCTCAAGCCTATACATCACCTTGACAATTGTTACTCTGAAATCCATTTCTGCCAATTTGGTTATATCCATATCCATTAGTTCTGTGGCAGAGGCTACAGTCTCTGTTTATTTCCTTTGTTGGGGCTTCCTCCTTCTTGTCATTCTGATGAGGTGTGGCTGTGGGGATGTACAGAGCCCCAATTATTGATCAGGACCCAAGCAAGATGCACCTGTTTTATAGGGACCTTAGGGATGTGGGCTTCTTGTTTTTTCAGCCTGCCTTCTGGGGGAGGGGCCTGCCACACAGATACTCAAGCAACCCTGTTTGGGCAGGGTTGCCCTGCCCCTGGGAGGGGGGCAGGATGGGTGCAGTGATAACCAGTTTTTCCGGGCTTTTGTTCTCTGGCGGCTTTCCCTGGGGGCTTTCTGTATCTCTTCTGAGAGTCAGAGGCAGGGACCACATCCAAACATCAGTCTCAGAACAGAGAGATTGCAGTCTGCTCTTTACTGAGCTCTCCAGGTCACACTGACTCTGTTGCTGTTGATGCTGCTAAAAACCGGCAGCATTACAGATTGTGGGCCCCACAGCCGCTCTCCCAGTCCTCACTCCCAGGGCTGGCACGTCTCTGCCCTTTGTGTTTCTAAAACCGCCAGCCACCCTGGTCCGCGCACACACGCTCCCAAGCTCCCGTTTCAGTCTGGTTTGTGGGCTCCTGAGCTCCAGGTTTCAGTCTGGTTTCCCCACGGCTACCAGTCTGCTAGTGTGGCCACTCCCCAGCGTGAGAAGCTTCTGCCTTCCCGGTGCACGAGCGCAGCAGCTCCCTCCCCCTTCCGTTTACCTTCCAATATCTGCACGCAGACTCTCGGCTCCCCGCTTCATACCTCGAGACCAAGCACTGGAGATGTTATGTTTGTAAAGATCCAGATGTATCTTCTTTATCTCAGGCTGATTTCATGGGTGTTCAGGATGGTCTGGCAGATATCCAGCTCGATTCAGGGGACAGGTTGAAATAGGGTACCCTACTCCTCTGCCATCTTTCCCCACCTCCCATCCCTTCACTTTTAAGTGCATGACGGATGAATCTCTTAGGTGTCCTGGTGTGCTCTACAGAGGCACTTTTTTTCCCCTTCAGTTATAGATGTCGATATAAATCAAAGGTGAGAGAAAAAAGTAATGCAAAGCCCAGGACCCAATGACTTCATTGGAGAATTCCACCAAACATTTAAAGAAGAATTAATTAATATCAATCTTTTAAAAAATTAAAGAGAATATAACACTTCAAAAATCATTTGACTAGGCCAGCATTACCCTGATACCAAAATCAGACAAAGATACTACAAGAAAAAAGATAACTACAATATACCTGATGAATACTGACACAAAAATCTTTTTTTAAGATTTTATTTATTTATTTATTTATTTATTTGACAGAGAGAGCACAAGTAGGCAGAGCAGCAGCCAGAGGGAGAGGCAGTAGCAGGCTCCCTGCTAAACAAGGAGCCTAATGCTAGACTCGATCCCAGGACCCTGGGATCATGACCAGAGCCAAAGGCAGACGCTTAATCGACTGAGCCACCCAGGCACCCCATTGACACGAAAGTCTTCAACAAAATACTAGCAAACTCAATTCAACACACATTAAAAGGATTAATCACCATGAACTAGCAGAATTTATTTCCTGAATAAATTACCACTTCTATTTAATATAGTCATGGAAGTTCTAGACCAAGAAATTAGGCAGTAAAAGCAATAAAGGGATTGAATTCAGAAAGGAAGAAGTAAAATTATTTGTGTTGAAGGATGACATGATCACCTATAATGTAGAAAATATTAAAGATTACACATACACACGCACATACTATTAGAACTAATGAACAAATTCATACAAAAATCAACTGCATTTCTACACACTAACAACAATCTACAAAGGAAATTTTTTTAAAAAAAATCCTATTTACAGTAGCACCAAAAGGAATATAATACTTGGGAATGAACTTAATCAAGGAGATGAAAGACCTGTACATTGAAAACTATAAAACATCACTGAAAGAAATTAAACGAATAAATAAAGGGAAAGACATTCCATGTTAATGAATTAGAACACTTAATATTATTAAAATAACCACACTACCCAAAATGCTCTACATATTCAGTGCAACCCTTATCAAAACTGTATGGCATCTTTTTGTAGAAATTGAAAAAAAAATTCTAAAATCTGTATAGAACCACANCCACACTACCCAAAATGCTCTACATATTCAGTGCAACCCTTATCAAAACTGTATGGCATCTTTTTGTAGAAACTGAAAAAAAATTCTAAAATCTGTATAGAACCACAAAAGACCCTGAATAGCAAAACAAACAAACAAACAAAACTCTCTTAAAAAAGACAAACAAAACTGGAAACCTCACACATTCTGATTTTAAAACATACTGCAAAGTTACAGTATTCAAAACAGTATGATACTGGCATAAAAAAACACATTGATCAGTTTGTTTCTCAGAGTCCATAGTCTGAGGGCCTCGGGGGGGTGGGGAATGAAATAGACCGGTGATGGGTAGTAAGGAAGGCACGTATTGCATGGTGCACTGGGTGTTATATGCAAGTAATGAACCATCGAACTTTACATTGGAAACCGGGGATGTACTGTATGGTAACTAACATAATATAATAAAAAATCATTAAAAAAGAAAACACATTGATCAACTGAACAGAAGAGAGCCCAGAAATAAATTCTCACATATATGATCAAATGACCTTTGAGAAAGGTGCCAAATTACACAATGGAGAAAGGAGAGTCTATTCTACAAATGGTGATACCCACATGCAAAAGAATGAAACTGGACTCTTATACCCTATGCAAAATTTAACTCAAAATAAATTATAGGCTTTAATATAAGACCTGAAACTATAAAATTTCTAGAAGGAAACATATAGAAAAACCTGTGTGACACTGAACTTGACAATAATTTCTTGTATATGACACCAAAAACACAGGTGACAAAAGAAAAATACATAAATGGAACTAGATCAACCTAAAAACTTCTGCACAGCAAAGGAAATAATCAGCAAAGTAAAAATTAACCTGTGAAACTACAGAAAATATTTGCAATCATATCACTGAATAAGGTGTTTTATATTCAGAATACACAAAAAAGTCATATGACTCAACAACAACAAAAACCCACAAATCGGGGCGCCTGGGTGGCACNTACAGAAAATATTTGCAATCATATCACTGAATAAGGTGTTTTATATTCAGAATACACAAAAAAGTCATATGACTCAACAACAACAAAAACCCACAAATCATCCAATTTAAAAATAGGCAAAGGGGCGCCTGGGTGGCACAGCGGTTAAGCGTCTGCCTTCGGCTCAGGGCGTGATCCCGGCGTTCTGGGATCGAGCCCCACATCAGGCTCCTCCTCTGTGAGCCTGCTTCTTCCTCTCCCACTCCCCCTGCTTGTGTTCCCTCTATGGCTGGCTGTCTCTACCTCTGTCAAATAAATAAATAAAATCTTTAAAAAAAAAAAATAGGCAAAGAACTTGAACAGACATTTTTCCAAACAAGATATCGAAATGACCACCAAGCCATATGAAAAGATGTTCAGTATCACTTATCATCAGGAAAATGCAAATTAAAACCACAATCAGATTTCACCTAACAACCACGAGGATGGCCACTGTCAAAAAAACACAAATTAACAAGCACTGGTAAGAAGAGGAGAATTTAGAACTACTGTTGATGGGGTGTAATATGGTGCAACTGTTATGGAAAATACTATGGAGGTTCTCAAATCAAAAAATGGAATTACCATATGATCTAGCAACTCCATTTCTAGGTGTATATCTAAAAAATTAAAAACTGGATCTGAAACAGATATTTGCACACTCATGTTTCCTTCACCCTTTTTCACAACGGCCAACAGGTGGAAGCAACCCAAATGTCCACAAGCAAGTGAATGGATTTGTAAGAATACTTAATAAATTGATTCTTTAATTATTTGATGCAGTCTTCTTTAAAAATTATGAAAAGATCTATTTGCTACTTGGAAGTAACCCTAAGGAAACTGGACAAGAGCTTGCCACTAACAGATTATTAAATTTTGCATTAAGATATTAAAACAGATTATAATAACTGGAGAGATATTTCATGTGTGAAAATAAGACACTGTAATAAATATATTTGTTGAACTCAAATTAACTCATACCTTTACTGCGATTCCAATAAAAAATCCAACACAATCCTTCACTTAGTTGATGTCATAACTTGAAAACTTATTTGAGAGACCCTACAGCCACTAATAAAGTAATCCCAAAGAAGTGTTATCAAGTCTTAACATAAAACTAAAAGTAATTTACATAGAGCCCTCAAATAGATCTAACCCATATGGAAACATAAAACATTTGTAGATTAGGAGAAGGGAAGAACTTTTCAATAATTTAATACTGAGACAACTGGTTATCCATACAGAACAAACAATGGCAATGGTAATCGAACTCTATTTCACAGCATGCATTTATCTTTAATTTTTTTTTTCCAGGGAGAGAGAGAGCACGCACGCATGCAAGCGGGGTTGGGGGAAGGGAGAGGGAGAGAGAGAATCTTCAGCAGGCTCCTCGCTCAGAGCAGAGCCCTTTGTGGGGCTGGATCTCAGGACCCTAAGACCATGACCTAAGTCAAAATCAAGAGTTGGACGCTTAACCCACTGAACTATCCAGTCACCCCCCCAGCATGCACTTAAACAAGGAAGTATAAAACAAATGTATGAAACTTTCAAATGTTTTTATAGCCTTGGTATAGGGAAGGATTTCCTAAACAAAACACAGAAAATAATGATCATTTAAGAACTCATAATTCACCACTTTAAAAATTGAGAAAGAAATGCATTCATTAAAGGACAGACACCTTTTAAAACTGAAAAGACAAACTATGAATTAAGAAAAGATACTTGCAAATTAAATACCAACAAAGAATTAATAATAAGAAGACACAAAGTTCTTCACCATATAAATCAACAGAAGATCATCCAATAAAAGATAAGGCAAGAGATATGAATAGGCATTTTCATAGAAGAAACACAAGGGGTCAGTAAGCATAAGAATATATGTTCAACTTCTTACTAATTAGAGAAATGCAAGTTAAAACCAAAATGAATAACCAGATACAATTTTACATTGAAGAGAATAGCAAAAATTTAAAACCAAAGTAGGACAATACCAAGTACTGGTGAGAATGTGAAGCACAATAAAAATAACCATATACAGTCTGTGGCCATGTAAAGTTATATGAAAACTGTATATGCAGTTGGGTGGACATGTATTATTGACTTAGCTAAATTATAATTATGTTTCCCAGCATTGTCTCCCTGCAAATTTCCAAATTAATGTATGCCACCAGAGATAACTTATGCAAGACCAGTAGGCAGAAGGAAAGCAGTAGTTATGTTCTCCATGCTTGAAAGATCAGAATACTCAGCACTGATGCAGTTTACACATACTGTCACTTATCTGGTGACTCACCAGGGTGGTATGAGACACCAGTCAGCCCACAGCTCCCATGGCTCCTGACTCCTGCAGGATTCTCATTGCGCCAGGTGCTTATCAGCCCTGTGCTGAAGAACACCATGTTCTCCTAGAAGATATGCTCATCATCAAATCTGTAGACCTAGAAGCAGAAAAAGACAAAGTTTTAGTTCATCCTCGTGGATCCCAGCTTGTCCATTCTCTACCCTATTTAATATCATCTCTTCCTGACTGTCTGCCATGTTGACTTTAAACTCCAATATCAAAAACAAAACAACAGCTTCATAAAGACTGTTTAACCAGCTCCCACATACGCATAAAGGTCAAATTCTTAGAGTAAGTATCTTCTATACATATCACTCATAGGATTCTGTTCCTTTGATTAAACCTTGACTGTCCAGCTGATTATGAAATGAAAAAAATAACACAAGTTCTAAGCAAGTAATGGCTTCCTATGTCATCAACAATGAAAAATATACTGATTTTACCTTCTTTTTCTGATAAATTTATTTAAGGACAAATGATACACAAAATTCACCATTTCTTTAAAATGTATGCTTAACACCAATGTGCTTTCTTTCTCTTGACCTTTACTCAGGGTTAAATTTAGCATTGACGGGAAGCATAATTCATTAATAATGCTTGGTGCTCCCTCTGAGAAAAATGAATGCCATCAACAGGGGTGAAGTATCCAGAGAGTCTGGGGCAGATTTAGACGTCACCTATCAGCCACAGAGCATTTGTGCAAAGGACTGATCTAAGAAACAGCATCCTATGAAGAAATTAAAGCCAGGCAGGGAATCCAATATCCAAGGCAATCTAAAAGAGTTAAAGAGAACAGAACACCAGTGAAACAAAGGGATTGAAACGGAGGCACAAGGAATGAAAAATAAATTTGTAAATTTGAAGGTGAGAGGTACAGCCTAGAAGAATCCTCTGAGCAAAGGAAGGCAGCTATAGCTGGTAATTTTTCTAATGGTCTCTGGTGAGGGCAATGAAAGCAAGTAACACCTGTGATTTTACTGTGATCATTACATTTTTCCCCCCAAAAAGCACTGTATTCTTTACAGATACCACAGAAGATTCTGGGGGACTCAACGACATGTTGACCTGAGGAAAGCATTACAAATATACAATTTATAAAATTAAATGACAGAATATAGTTCAGTTAAACTATTGATAACAACACATAAGCCTCATATATCTGGATTTCAGTATTTGGATCAATATTTTAATTACCAAAATATTCTGGCATTATGCTATATGGACATCCATTAATAAATGATCAATTGCCTAAGGATACAATGTAAGGAAATATTATTTAGCACTGGTAAAATGAGAAGTAATAATATGAATTTCTAATTCCAATAAATTTTAAAATATTTCTAAAGAAATAAAAATAAATACTATTCCAAGTCTTAGGAAAAAAGAATTATGAGGACCAAAACCAGTAAAAACATGTCTTGACCCTGTATTCAGATTTAAATTTTGTTCTTTTAAAATTTTCAAACTTTTCTTTTTTTTTAAATGTTCAAAGGTATTTTATTTTATTTTTTTAATAATAATTTTTATTAGGTTAGTCACCATACAGTATATCCTTAGTTTTTTTATTTTTTGTATCCACATTCATTGTGCTGTTTTGATGCAATAATCTGTTCTTAAAATTGAGTGTTACAGATAGTCCAAATTCTGCATTGTATTTTAAATTTAATCAATAGCTATTTGTCTTACTTCTACGACAGTTTTTTTATAAAGAGAGATGCCTTTATTTATGTTCCTAATTTTAGGGACTCTGTACAGTCCTATACTAGATCATCAGAGCTAGGATCACAAAATGATAGTGAGTTAGTTACCTCAACTTCTGTGATTATAAGCAATTTCAGTGGCAGGTACTATATACAAAAGTATGTAAACAGTTTTCTATAAAAACCATTATTTTACGATGCTGTTTCTGATGAAAACTTTCACATTTTCCAGTTTATACTTTCATAGTCATTACTAAACAAACCTTTGAATGTAAGAGAAAAGTCCATTGTCTGTTTTGGTGAACAGACTTAACCAGAAACTCAACTTGAGAATGACAAGATATAAGTATAAATTTGTCTTAAATACTATGGGGAAATAATTTGTTGTAACTGGGAAGTAAATACCTGCTAACCTTCTTGTTTTTGTAGCTCAACAATGATAACCTAGAGTTCTGAATTTCCGAAAAAGCATTCGTGACCCATAGCTTCGCATAATCCCAAAGGTTCTCTAATAAAGATTTGTGGGGTTGGTTCTACTGTAACATTAATCAAGATCAAATTAACCATCTGTGGCTTATAATAAAGTAGTCCTAGTGTCTATCGCCTTCTTTTCTAAATAGTTTATCAATGGGGTTTTATACTGGATTAAATTCCTAGCTTTCAGAGCAAAATTCTCAAGTCTTGACTCTTACAATTTATATGACAAATAAAAATCAATACAAGTGCTAAAAAAAAATCAATACAAGTGCTTTTGTTAATTGTGTCAAAATGAGAAAGCTAGAATATCTGGAACAGAAACAGAAGAACCCCAGGTTTAAGAGTACTAATCTGGTTTCCAATATCTTAGGGCTTCTAAATTAAAATTGTTCTCAAACCACCCTCTTACCGCATAAACTACCATTTTTCCTGTAATTATGAACCATATTTACAGTGGTCCTTAGAACATGTGCATTACAAAAATGTTTCTTTTTCTCTAACTCCCTAACTTTTCCATACCACAAAAAGTAAAACACAAGACAGTAAAACTAATTCATTTTCACAGCTTTAAACACTGCTAGAACTCAAGAAGTATAAACGTTACAGAATTTCATAGATATTTGAAATGAATCATCTATTTAAACCCTCTTACATTTTACATGAGGGAATTAAAGAACCCCCAAATGTAAACAATGGGCCCAAAGTCATAGACCTAAAAAGAAAATTTGAACTAGAACATAAATATGTGATTGCAAGCTCAAATTATTGTCCAGCGGGTCCTACAAGCATAGAATTTTAGAGCAGAAAGATCATCTAGTTCAATCCCTTTATTTTATAGAGGAACACACTGGGCTACAGGTTTGCTTAATGGGGGATGATTATTCACGGAGTTTGTCAAATAGAGGAGCTGAAACCCTGAAAATGCTTCCTAAGCTTCCACACATAAGTAGAGAGCACAGCCTTAATCTATATTCCTTGAGGAATCCCTTTTCTGGAAGTTATTATTACTTTTCTACACTTTGAGACCCAAATAATAAACTCATAGCTTCATTTCAAAACAAAGTATATTTTCAAAGGCAATTTTCCAATATCAAAATAATTCAGTCCAGCCAAAACTTACTGGAACAGGCACTTTGTACTCGGGGCTCTTCCACGTACAAAGAGAAGACAAAGATTGAAAGCAGCTTTTATTCTAGAAAGAGCGACGGACGAGCCAAAACCCAACTCCCAAGCAATAAAACATATAAATACAGGAAATCATTTCACGTATTAATAAATGCTATGACTAACATTCTAATGTTGCGTGAGACTTTTTTCTAATTTGAATGATTTAACAACTAAAAAAATAGTTCACTACGAAGTGGCCTGATAAACAGGGAGTTTGGGAAAGATTTCTGTAGCAATTCATACAGACTGCCAAAAATTGCTAGAGGGGTTATATTGTTGGAGCGTGCATGGGTGCGTGTGCGTGTGTGTGTTTTAGACACGGTTCATTTTCCGCCAACCTTATTTCCATTTTCTGTTGAAAAGTGCAAGAAGAGCTTACGATCCTTAGCGGACAAGTTCCTCCCCCTCCCCCACCCCAGAACACCAGCAGTAGGACCTGCAGACTGCGTTGAGCAGGGCACTGGCGCAGAGGCACAGAGGGGAACCGCCTACCTTCAGGCCAGTCCGCAAACTCAGGTTGAGTTGCAGTAACCTCAGGAACTGGCGTAGTCCATCCGCCTGAAGCTCCTCCTCGGCCACAGCCTTTTCCGCCAGGGCTGGTTCTTCCTTTTCACTCTCTTCGGAAGGTCTGTAGAAGTAGGCGGGACCTCCCGTGGGTGCTCGGGAGAGCTGGAGCGCTCATGCGCAGAAACTCCAGCACGGCACCCTCTGCATCAGGCCACTAAGCGAGTTCCCTCACTGTTGCGTGGGGTGGCAATGTCCACTGGTGCAGAGGGGAGTATTACACAGAGCAGGTTCACATAGGCAGTCTTTGTGAGAGCCTGGTGGTCAGCCCCGGGATCAGTAACTACCAGAGGTCTTGGCTCCCAGGAGGCTGCCTGGATCTGGTTAGCGAAGGTTCCAGAAATAGGAGCGGCCACAGTGCAGCAGCAAACTGCAGCATAGCTCACTGGCCAGTATTGCTGAAGCATAGGACCCTGACGTCAGCTGGGTTTTCAATGGCAACAATGTCGCACGCTCCTAGCCGAACCCTCTCCCAGGTTCTCTAGATGAATGACGTAGATGCCGTTGTTTTTCCTTTTGCAAATGCACTGTTCCACTTGGAGGTCAAGGTAGGTACCATCTAAGTGGATTCTAAATCTGAATCTAAATGCANTCCTTTTCACTCTCTTCGGAAGGTCTGTAGAAGTAGGCGGGACCTCCCGTGGGTGCTCGGGAGAGCTGGAGCGCTCATGCGCAGAAACTCCAGCACGGCACCCTCTGCATCAGGCCACTAAGCGAGTTCCCTCACTGTTGCGTGGGGTGGCAATGTCCACTGGTGCAGAGGGGAGTATTACACAGAGCAGGTTCACATAGGCAGTCTTTGTGAGAGCCTGGTGGTCAGCCCCGGGATCAGTAACTACCAGAGGTCTTGGCTCCCAGGAGGCTGCCTGGATCTGGTTAGCGAAGGTTCCAGAAATAGGAGCGGCCACAGTGCAGCAGCAAACTGCAGCATAGCTCACTGGCCAGTATTGCTGAAGCATAGGACCCTGACGTCAGCTGGGTTTTCAATGGCAACAATGTCGCACGCTCCTAGCCGAACCCTCTCCCAGGTTCTCTAGATGAATGACGTAGATGCCGTTGTTTTTCCTTTTGCAAATGCACTGTTCCACTTGGAGGTCAAGGTAGGTACCATCTAAGTGGATTCTAAATCTGAATCTAAATGCAATGAATTGAAGATATTCTTCTTCATCATTTGCAGGACATCAAGGGCTTTGGACGTTAAAAGTTTCCCTTTAAGTTACCCCAGGGAATCCAGGACAGCACCATACTGACTCCTCCCTGGGAGCGCAGAACGGTGAGTTCATTTTTTTTAAGCATCAAAGTGTTACCAGTATCATAAGAGCCAATGAAATAAGAATAGGAGAAAAATCACTTTAATTTAAAGCAGAACATCCCCTCTTGCTTGCATTCCCTTTGTCTGTCTCTTGTCTACACACAAACTCACAAATACGCATCAATCAGCAAATAAGGCAAGGAAAGCGAATGTAAAGTGAGGAAACTCAGCCCACAAGAAATGCTGTAAGCCTTGACTTTCATGAAACTGGTGACTAATGAGAATATCTGATTTCAAAGAAAATATATTTTAGTATTTTAGTATTATTCCACCAAGATATCTAGTTATGTAGCACCATTTACATACTTTCCTTATTTCTAGGAAATTTTTAAACTTAAACCTATGCTTTATATAAATATAAAGCACTCTATTTTATTAAAATTACTATAGGTATATTTTAGAAAACTTTTTTATTAAGATTTTATTTATTTACTTGAGAGAGAAAGAAAACAGGGAACCCAATGTGGAGCTCGATCCCAAGACCCTGAGATCACGACCTGAGCTGAAGGCAGACGCTTAATCGACTGAGCCACCCAGGAGCCCCTATTTTAGAAAACTTTTAAAATGTGAATTTGTATAGAAATAAAATATTTAAAAGCATGATCATCTCTTCTCCTAAGTGCTAGAGCTAACCCCTAATCAATCTTCCTTCAAAACGGCCTCTCCTCCTGCTCAGCTTCCACTTCTCAGCAATTCTGGCCACTCAACTTCAGATGTGATGAGGTTATTCCTTGGCTGATTCTTTTATTTCTACTGTATTCAAGGAATGCCCAGATTACTAGTAGTTCAGGATGCCATGCGTGTTCCTTTGACAGCTTAACTGCCCCACTTGATCTCTTTCATGGTCATTATGTCTTTGTCATTATTTCACTGTATGCCCCCTGAGGCTTTACTCCTGTGATTTCTCCAAGGGGACACACTTCCTCTATCTCCACGGCCTCTGAGCATGCTGTGCCCTCTCTCTGAAATACACAAGAGGCAAGCACCACCCTTTTCACCAAACAGCTCAGACTTACCCTTCTATTCCCAGATTGGTTTAGCCAATGTGTGGGCTCAGCGTTCACCTTTCATGTTATCAGAAGACCCTGCTGATGCCCTCCACTTTATTGTATTATGATATTTCTACAAAGATTTATTAAGTCTTCTTCTATGTGCCAGCTACTGTTCTAGAGGGAAAAGTAGTAAACAAAATAGATAAAACACCTACCGGATCCGAGTTTACATTCTAAGGAGGAGAAACAGACAAACAAAAATACAATTCAGAGAATATCAGATGGTAATGAGTCCTATATAAACTGCTTACAGGGCACTGTAATTTGTATCAGGGGATCAGAGAGGATCTCAGTGAGACACACATTTCAACAGAGATGGGAGGAAGCAAAGGAGCAAACNACAAAAATACAATTCAGAGAATATCAGATGGTAATCAGTCCTATATAAACTGCTTAGGGAAGAAGGAGTGCCGGGGCATTGTAATTTCTATCAGGGGATCAGAGAGGATCTCAGTGAGACACACATTTCAACAGAGATGGGAGGAAGCAAAGGAGCAAACCATGTAAATTTCCAGGAGGCAAGTGTTCCAGAATGTGAAAAGGCTGTAAGGTCTCCACAGCCTTATGTTTCCAAAGGTCAACAAGAATGCCCATGTTGGAGTTAAGAAAAGAGAAGAACATTTGGAAATTAGGTTCTAAATCTGGGTTTTTCAACTGCTGATATTTTAGACCCAATAGTTCTTTGTACATGAATAGCCCAAAGGCTATCTTGCAATTTTAAGATATTTAGCAACATCCCTGTTTTCCATCCACTAGATAATAGTAGCATTCCCCCTCCCTTCTAAGCAGTGATCATTAGAAAATGTCAGATATCCCCTGAAGGATAATATCACCCCCCATTAAAAACAGCTTTTCTGAGAGGCAGCAAAGATAAGATTGTGTGAAGTCTTGCAGGCCACAATAAAAATTTTCACTTTTACATTGAGTAAAATGTGAGCCACTGCATGACACCAAGCACTGAATTAGCATGAAATTTAACTTTATTTAGAAAATGATTCTTGGGGCGCCTGGGTGGCACAGCGGTTAAGCACCTGCCTTCGGCTCAGGGCATGATCCCGGCGTTATGGGATCGAGCCCCACATCAGGCTCTTCCACTATGAGCCTGCTTCTTCCTCTCCCACTCCCCCTGCTTGTGTTCCCTCTCTCGCTGGCTGTCTCTATCTCTGTCAAATAAATAAATAAAATCTTTAAANCTCTCCCACTCCCCCTGCTTGTGTTCCCTCTCTCGCTGGCTGTCTCTATCTCTGTTAAATAAATAAATAAAATCTTTAAAAAAAATGATTCTTACTTATGTGTTGATAACAGATTGTAGGATAACAGGACAGAAATAACACTGTGATCCAAGTAGGAGATGGTGGGTGATGGTTGTTCAGATCAGGGCCACAAGAGTCAGCTGATGAGAAGTGGTCAGACTCTGGAGTCATCAGATTTCCTGGCACATCATGATGGGTGTGNCTTACTTATGTGTTGAGAACAGATTGTAGGATAACAGGGCAGAAATAACACTGTGATCCAAGTAGGAGATGGTGGGTGATGGTTGTTCAAGATCAGGGCAACAAGAGTCAGCTGATGAGAAGTGGTCAGACTCTGGAGTCATCAGATTTCCTGGCACATCATGATGGGTGTGAGAAAAATTAAGAATCAGGATGATTCCAAAGTTTTTGGCCCCCGAAAATGAAAAGATTGGATTTGCTAGAAGTGGAGAAGGCTTTAAGCGGAAAGGGCTTAAAGAGAAAGTTCAGGGGGCACCTGGGTGGCTCAGTCAGTTAAGTGTCTGCCTTTGGCTCAGGCCATGATCCCAGGGTCCTGAGATTAAGCCCCATGTCTCCCTCTTCCTCTGCCCCTCCCCTGCTTGTGCTCTCTCTCCCTCTCTCTCTCTCAAATAAATAAGTAAAATCTTTAAAAAAGAGAGAAAGTTCGGGAATTCTATTTGGCAATATTAAGTGTCATGTTTCTATTAGACCTCAAGCTGAAGATGTTAATTTGTCAGTTGGATGTAGGAGCCTGCATGTCAAGGGAGTAATCTGGATTAGAAACATGAATTTGAGAGTCACCTGCACCTATTGATATGTACAACCACGAGATTACATAACATCACCAAGGGGGTACATGTAAATAGAGAAACAAGAGAGGACACAGGAGGGAACAGGAGGGGGAGTTGGGGACGAGAGACTCATGAGTTGAGATCTGCAGCACTTTCACTTGAAGAGATGGGGGAGGAAGGAGAAAACAATGGAGACTATAGAGAAGGAGGAAAACAAAATAAGTGTGGTGTCCAGGGAGACAAAAAATGGAAAGTATTAGGAATAGGGAATAACCAACTCTGCCAAATGTTTCTGCTAAGTAAGGAAGACTGCATATAACATTGGATTTAACAATACGAAGGTCACTCATGCTGATGCGAATGCAGAGAGCATTTTTGACTGAGTAATGGCTTTTGCCTTACTGGACTGAAGTAAGAGAAAAGGGGAGCTATGTTTAACATTACCTTATAGAACTCTCAGCAAACTCTGAATCTTTGAAATTAGAAATATTCACATTCATTATTTGTAACTTCAAACTGTATGATACATCTTGGAACAGATGTAAGAGCACCATAATTAATTGTACCCCCTAGAGATACCCCATATTATTGTAATCAATAAAAATATATGCCATATATACTGCTACAGAAGTCTTCACAGTTGTATACTGAATTCTGAGTATTTCATAATTTTAATATTCTGGCAGCAAAGCCAACTGTAAATTGTATCAAGATTATTTTAATTGCTATCATACTGTATTAAAGAGTATAAAAGAAATAGAGAAATTACTTTCTAATCAATTGTAACTTGGTAAACTATTTTGCAATTAATTATTATTCAAAACAATGAGAAGAAGACCAGGAAACCCCAGGAATTAAAGATGCGGATGGATAGAGACTAATGGAAAAGGAAAAAAACATACAGATTTTGAAGAAAAAATATGAACTACAGGATGAAAACAAGCCAGTTATTAGGAGCAAGGTCCAACGAAATCAGAATAACTATAGCAATGGATCAAATTGAGACAAGCACAGTGACAGCAGGAATACATCCAATACACCCAATAATCAAGACGTTGAAATGACAGTTGCCTTGGCAGAAAACTTATCTTTAAAGGGTATGGCCAAGTGGCAATTTTCATCTCCAAAAATAAATTAAATAAATTAAATAAACAAAATATAAAATGGAAATTAAAAATAAAGGGTATGGCCATCTCAGAATCTTATGTCTTAAAAAAAAAAAAAAAGAATCTTATGTTTAGATTGCCAAAGTGGAAGAATTCGCACACTGGAGGGATACTGTGGGTTAAGTCATAGCTCCCATATATTCTGTAACAATGTTCTATTTCAAATTCAGAATAACATGTTTTCTTTAAACAATTTGAGAAAAAATAATAAAAGGGTGCTCTTATGTGTATGAAAACAAAGCATAACAACTGTATATAATTTGTCGGTTTCTTAGGGAACTTCAGCAAGTACAAAGAAATGCTTTGATTCTAAATTTGCAAATGTGCTGATCATTATTCCACTGAATTTTACCAATATGTTGCCATCAAACCAAAAGTAAATAGTGGTATATTATTTATGATTTTACCTCTTTGGAAGAAAATCTAAAGGCCCATGATATGCAGTCATGTAGAACTGAGGTAAAGTTAGATTTAAATCTCATGTATTATACAGACCCTTAGTGTTAACCCAAAATCACCTATGCTTGCATCTTGCTTGGGCCATGCNTAATATAACAAGTAGATTGAACTAATTACAAATAGAATCTCAAATGATCTTGAACTCCACCTACAGATGTCCTATGAGAAATTCTGACTGTTACCATGTTGGCATGGGGGGTTTCAGTATGACGTAGCTTTCTTTTTAAAGCTATTCATTTTAATTCTGTAGTTGACAGAAGATTTACCATGCAGTTACTTTATGTTTCTCTTGGACAGGCCTATTTCAAGTGCCTGGAGAGATCCTAGCAATGTTTTCACATGATCATATGTTTGTACACTTTCTAAAACTAAGCTATATTAAATTCAACTATGACCACTATTGCTTTCTATTTCAATTCCCCTCCTCCCCCCCAACCCCTGATATGTACACAAATCCCTCCACTTCCACCATAATGTAGAGACTGTGGGCATGCATGGTAACTGGTTAAGGTAAGGTTCCATTGATGATATATTTGGTTTGGGTTAAGTGAACTAGGCTAGGACAAGGCTAGGAAAGGATATAGAATTCCGGCGCATAGGACAATCATCTTTTTTTCCTCACCTTCTAGGCATGTTTAGTAAATTTCATCAAAATCATAGTGGTAGGTCAAGAAGGAAATGGCAATCTGTCAACATGTACTTAAGTTTTCTAATCAATTCACCCAAGTTAGAGCTTCCATTTGCTGTATTTTATGGGAAGTAAAATCAGGAGCTTTTATCAATGATGGATGGGATTAGCAGTGTTCATGTGTATTTTGAAAACGGGATCAGAATACGTGAAAAGATTAAGTTAGTTGTAGCTTTTTGGAAACCAAATGAAATCTAAGAAATAGAAATATGTATTCAGCTGAGATCTCATAAGAATGATATAATATTAGTAGTAAAGATATGGTAGCTTATAAGAAAGATATTGATCATCTTGTGAAATAAATGAGCTTATTTTGTGACTTAGTTACTATAGTGATCATTTCTTTGACATTAGTTTAACTTTCGTGCTGTACTGATACTTATAAAAGCTTTTATTTTTTTCTAGGATATTTTAAGGGACCAAAACATTCTCCTTTTCTCTCTAAAAGCAGTGATATTAGCAACAATTCTAAACAGCCAAAAATACATACAATTAATATGTATATTAACAAAAATACTGACAAATGTATTTTTTAATCAAAATCTCATTACCTTAATGATTGTTTTGAGCAATTCATTTTTCAAGAAGTCATTTATTTGGGAACTTTACCTATTCTTAGCACAATGCAATACTTATCTTCTTTCAACTTATCTCAGAAGTAAAATCAAAACTTAGGTTTTACTTTATTTTCTGAAGTCTCTACTATTCTTATTATAGCTATCTGCTCAAGATTATACCATTTTCCTGCATAAAAACCTATAGGTTTTAGTAAGAATACTGAGTTCAATATTAAAGTTAGGCATTTTACCTTGTATTTGAATTGTGCTTGATAGTTTCTAAAGTCTTTTCACATACTATTTATCTTGATATTATGAATATATAAGGAGTTAACTCAGTATATTATAATATTATCCTAAAATGGCAAAATCATGATTCTGAGTTATTTTCCAGTCATTTTACTATGTTCTTTGGTTGCAAATCATGCCTAATACTAGATTTACACACACAACAGAAACAAATATGATCAAGAATATGAGTGAATTAGAATTTTAATGTTGAATTTTTTAAGTGGAATTCATTATTTTATTATAAAAACAAAAAAGGAGTTAAATATAGACAGCATTGTTATAGGTATGTAGAGATATGATTAATATATGCAATTTTTGTATAAAATAGAATCACTGCACATCATCAAAAGAACTACAGTGTTCTGTTTGACTGAAGAGAAGAAGAGAGAAGGAAAAAGAAATTTGAAACATTGCCTGGAGGAACCTTTGTTACCTAAAAGTTTCAAGAGTCATCTGAACAGATTACTTCCAAGATACATGAAGAACTTAATTAAAATTGTATTGATGTATTGTATCTGCAGAGATAATTAAATATAACACCAGTTTTTGCATGCAAAAACATATTTGTCTTGCCAAGAAAGTAATTGAGAAAGAATTGAATGAGTGACTCAGGCTTGATGCAGAAACTTTTATCAGAAAAGTTTCTTTTGGTTAAGGGAACTCTGAGAATTGCCCACTATCAGATGTGTTGGTCTAGCTTCTTTTTGTGTTTTAACTGAACATGCAAAAAGATGGTATAGTGGGGCACCTGGGTGGCTCAGTTGGTTAAGTGTCTGCCTTCGGCTCAGGTCATGATCTCAGGGTCTTGGGATCGAGCCCCACGTCAGCTGTCTGGTCAGTGGGGAGGCTGCTCCTCCCTCTTATGCTCCCTCTGTGCTCTCCCTCTCTTTCTCTCAAATAAATAAATAAATAAATAAATCTTAAAAAAAAAAAAGATGACATAGCAAAACAAATGTGTATTTCTCCCCAAGAGGTCACTCTACAAGAAAAGATAAGCTAAATAGGATTATGAAATCAACTGAGAGGTGATGCTTTATTCACTTGATTTTATTCATCTGTTTCATGGTGATGCTTACCCTGCTTTAAATAATCACTAAACTACTAAATCATACTTTTCCATTTTTAAATACAAATGACTCTCACATGCCTGCATTCCAATAATTACTGCTCTGAAAGAGTCCGTTCCACTGAAAAGATCTGTTGCCCATTCATTATTGAACTATGATGATAATATTGTAGTTACCAGAACTTAAAGATGCAAGGTTGCAATAGAAAACATTCAGAAATCCTGGGTAAACCCATCAGCCTTCTTAAATGTGTTTAACAGACATACACCAAGAATATGTTTATTGCTATGCAATATGTAATATCTCTTAAATCCTTGTAACCATGAAAAGATTCAGAAAGAATGATTTTGTTAGAAAAGCTAAACACATTGACCCAGATTTTCAAAAGATCTATATCAGCACCAAATGACTCCAGATGAAATTAAACAAGGCCACTCAAGATCAAATATGATCCCAAGGCTTTATTCTGGCATCTAACAGGGAAAAAAACAGCTCATATTAAAACATCTATACAGTCTCTAAGGACCTCAGAACACTGATACTAATTAAGCTATTTGAGGATAGTTTAAAAGAAAGATTATCCAGGAGTAGAGAAGATGACCTTCAGTAAGTGACCAAATACCTGCTTCCAGAAGTTTATAGGTTCAGCACCTTTGCAATGTCCCAGTAGAAAAGCAGGAAAAAAAAAAAGTTATGAAACACAATTAGGAGGGGACAATTTTTAGAATGTGAGTCCTTACAGCCTCCCAAATCTGCTATTCCATTAAAACCATGAGAACACTAGTAAAGATTGTCAAAATCAAGTTCTTCAAAACTCCAGAAATAAACCAAAGACCTCCAACAATCTCAGGACAATTGACAAGACAATGAGTTCAGTAGTAAGAACAGCAAGAGACCAGTGGCATTCTGACTTGCTCTATCCCTATCCCTCTCCACCCAGCTCCACAAAACGTTGGAAATTGCAGATTTGCAGCTAAAATAACACTGAACACAAGCAGCCTAGAAACCCTTATTGGTTTGAAACTCGTCATAAAGCCAATCCCCACATATTTAATCTATCTGGTAGCTCCCTGCAAAAGCTTAACAGAGCTTCTCATTATTTGACCTGATAGAGTATATTCACTAGGAAAGCCTATTCCCAAGACATTTGTTGAAAACAATTGCTTAACATCACAACTGCCCAAGGCAGTGGTAACAGTTGAGGCAAACAANAAAATCACCTATGCTTGCATCTTGCTTGGGCCATGCATTTACTCTTTGTTCCATATGCACTAACATTTGTGAAAAAATTATTTAATTAAAAACATTTGCTCTTTTCATAAAACATGTATACTTGTGCTTAAAAAAACATGTCAGGACACCTGGGTGGCTCAGGAGCAAGCATCCAACTCTTGATTTTGGCTCAGGTCATGATCTCAGAGCTGTGAGATCAAGCCCAGCCATCAGGCTCTGTGCTGAGTGTGGAACCTGATTAAGATTCTCTCCCACTTTCTCTGCCCATCCCCCCACCTCCTGTTTTCTCTTTAAAATAATTTTTTAAATTAAAAAATGTGAAAAAATGTCAATTCCTTCCTAGTGCTGATGACTGAAATAAGGGAAGAATTAAGAAGTCTAAGAAAGTTGTAGGCAGAAAACATTTTTTGGTTAAAACAATAACATTTTAAATTCTGCAGTGGTTCCAATTAATATCCTAAATGAACCTGTCATTCTCCCTGTACATACAAACGAGAAAGTTAGTAAGATATCAGTAAATGCTCCCCTCAATACTTTTTGGGGGAAACTACATGTTATTTGAGGCTGTCTTGGGCAACTTTTAAAGGTCCACTGTAACAATTATTCTCAATCAGTATTAATTGTTGAAGTTAAAGAATCTGCTAATATGTTCAGTTGGGCTTATCTAGGGTCTCCTGTTTTCAGAAGAGTGGTCTATAGACTGATAAGGAATGTGTGAAATTTTTTCTGAGAATTTTGTGTTCTGATTAGTGTTTTTGTCAAAATTTGAGGACAAAATTTAAGTACATGATTTGTTGACTACTTTGAAAATTACATTTTGATGTTACAAGTGTGATATTCAATTCTATTTCTTTTCTAGAGTTTTCCACAATAAAGGTGTTCTTGTGATTCATTAACTCCCATAGATGTCATTTCCATCAGCACATTTTATTTCTAAGATTTGAGCTACTGAACTATTGTTTACCTTACTTCCTCCACATGGTTTCCTGTCTCATATGAATGATAACTGAAGTAGCTATGTCTACAATATATCACTGATTTTCCCTCCTAAGGATTAGCTTTGAGTTTTTCAAAATGTTGTTTTCTGAATGCAAACTCACTACTGCCTGGGTAACAACTTGATTCACAGTACATCAGAAGAATGTTTCCCTTTTGATACCTGCAATTTTGTTTACTTTGCTTTAAAACAGCACAGTGTTTTGTATTATTGCTTTCTTCAAACTAATGAAAGAATAGGAAATCATTAAAGACTGAGTGAAATAAAATCTTTGGGCACCATACATTTAAATTATTTCTGGATTAGAAAGATAATGTTGAATAATTTTATCAGCTAATGTGAAAACGGCAAAGGGAAGTTACATTTATCTTCCATCTATTCTGTGGCATTGAGCTAGGTCTTCACAAGCATTACCTTTTTAACCCTCCCTCTCAGTTCAGCTGTAAGGTGGCATTATTTTCTTTATTTTGCCAAGAGCAACTACTTATAGCTAGTATATGGAAAATTTCTAATTCACAATGGAATTTGAATTAATGTTTCCCTGGTTACAAAGTCTGCAATTTTTCTAGTATGCTATAATACTTTCCATACAACCATTTCACTTTTCTTATGGGGGAATTCAACCTGTAGTATATGTAAACATCCCCATATAAACACATTGTCCCATATTTTTTTTTTTTGAGATGATATTGTGGCCCATGTGTATTGAGGATGAAGGTCTGGAAAACACCTCTCTGAACTCCTACAGTCAGGATGTTTAAGACTTGTAAAAGAATATACCTGTTAATCCTGATTCACAGGAGAAAATACTTGCAGTTTGGTGCACAGTTTATTCCAGAACTATTCTTTTGCAAGGAATGCCTGTGAGAGAATGGCACTAATAATACTAATATTATTAGCACACTAATATTAATAATGTTATTATATTATTGTAGTATTATAGTAATGGTATTAACAGCAGTAATATTATTGGCATTAATGCATAACTACTAATAATATAACAAGTAGATTGAACTAATTACAAATAGAATCTCAAATGATCTTGAACTCCACCTACAGATGTCCTATGAGAAATTCTGACTGTTACCATGTTGGCATGGGGGGTTTCAGTATGACGTAGCTTTCTTTTTAAAGCTATTCATTTTAATTCTGTAGTTGACAGAAGATTTACCATGCAGTTACTTTATGTTTCTCTTGGACAGGCCTATTTCAAGTGCCTGGAGAGATCCTAGCAATGTTTTCACATGATCATATGTTTGTACACTTTCTAAAACTAAGCTATATTAAATTCAACTATGACCACTATTGCTTTCTATTTCAATTCCCCTCCTCTCCCCCAACCCCTGATATGTACACAAATCCCTCCACTTCCACCATAATGTAGAGACTGTGGGCATGCGTGGTAACTGGTTAAGGTAAGGTTCCATTGATGATATATTTGGTTTGGGTTAAGTGAACTAGGCTAGGACAAGGCTAGGAAAGGATATAGAATTCCGGCGCATAGGACAATCATCTTTTTTTCCTCACCTTCTAGGCATGTTTAGTAAATTTCATCAAAATCATAGTGGTAGGTCAAGAAGGAAATGGCAATCTGTCAACATGTACTTAAGTTTTCTAATCAATTCACCCAAGTTAGAGCTTCCATTTGCTGTATTTTATGGGAAGTAAAATCAGGAGCTTTTATCAATGATGGATGGGATTAGCAGTGTTCATGTGTATTTTGAAAACGGGATCAGAATACGTGAAAACATTAAGTTAGTTGTAGCTTTTTGGAAACCAAATGAAATCTAAGAAATAGAAATATGTATTCAGCTGAGACCTCATAAGAATGATATAATATTAGTAGTAAAGATATGATAGCTTATAAGAAAGATATTGATCATCTTGTGAAATAAATGAGCTTATTTTGTGACTTAGTTACTGAAGTGATCATTTCTTTGACATTAGTTTAACTTTCGTGCTGTACTGATACTTATAAAAGCTTTTATTTTTTTCTAGGATATTTTAAGGGACCAAAACATTCTCCTTTTCTCTCTAAAAGCAGTGATATTAGCAACAATTCTAAACAGCCAAAAATACATACAATTAATATGTATATTAACAAAAATACTGACAAATGTATTTTTTAATCAAAATCTCATTACCTTAATGATTGTTTTGAGCAATTCATTTTTCAAGAAGTCATTTATTTGGGAACTTTACCTATTCTTAGCACAATGCAATACTTATCTTCTTTCAACTTATCTCAGAAGTAAAATCAAAACTTAGGTTTTACTTTATTTTCTGAAGTCTCTACTATTCTTATTATAGCTATCTGCTCAAGATTATACCATTTTCCTGCATAAAAACCTATAGGTTTTAGTAAGAATACTGAGTTCAATATTAAAGTTAGGCATTTTACCTTGTATTTGAATTGTGCTTGATAGTTTCTAAAGTCTTTTCACATACTATTTATCTTGATATTATGAATATATAAGGAGTTAACTCAGTATATTATAATATTATCCTAAAATGGCAAAATCATGATTCTGAGTTATTTTCCAGTCATTTTACTATGTTCTTTGGTTGCAAATCATGCCTAATACTAGATTTACACACACAACAGAAACAAATATGATCAAGAATATGAGTGAATTAGAATTTTAATGTTGAATTTTTTAAGTGGAATTCATTATTTTATTATAAAAACAAAAAAGGAGTTAAATATAGACAGCATTGTTATAGGTATGTAGAGATATGATTAATATATGCAATTTTTGTATAAAATAGAATCACTGCACATCATCAAAAGAACTACAGTGTTCTGTTTGACTGAAGAGAAGAAGAGAGAAGGAAAAAGAAATTTGAAACATTGCCTGGAGGAACCTTTGTTACCTAAAAGTTTCAAGAGTCATCTGAACAGATTACTTCCAAGATACATGAAGAACTTAATTAAAATTGTATTGATGTATTGTATCTGCAGAGATAATTAAATATAACACCAGTTTTTGCATGCAAAAACATATTTGTCTTGCCAAGAAAGTAATTGAGAAAGAATTGAATGAGTGACCCAGGCTTGATGCAGAAACTTTTATCAGAAAAGTTTCTTTTGGTTAAGGGAACTCTGAGAATTGCCCACTATCATATGTGTTGGTCTAGCTTCTTTTTGTGTTTTAACTGAACATGCAAAAAGATGGTATAGTGGGGCACCTGGGTGGCTCAGTTGGTTAAGTGTCTGCCTTCGACTCAGGTCATGAACTCAGGGTCTTGGGATCGAGCCCCACGTCAGCTGTCTGGTCAGTGGGGAGGCTGCTCCTCCCTCTTATGCTCCCTCTGTGCTCTCCCTCTCTTTCTCTCAAATAAATAAATAAATAAATAAATAAATAAATCTTAAAAAAAAAGATGACATAGCAAAACAAATGTGTATTTCTCCCCAAGAGGTCACTCTACAAGAAAAGATAAGCTAAATAGGATTATGAAATCAACTGAGAGGTGATGCTTTATTCACTTGATTTTATTCATCTGTTTCATGGTGATGCTTACCCTGCTTTAAATAATCACTAAACTACTAAATCATACTTTTCCATTTTTAAATACAAATGACTCTCACATGCCTGCATTCCAATAATTACTGCTCTGAAAGAGTCCGTTCCACTGAAAAGATCTGTTGCCCATTCATTATTGAACTATGATGATAATATTGTAGTTACCAGAACTTAAAGATGCAAGGTTGCAATAGAAAACATTCAGAAATCCTGGGTAAACCCATCAGCCTTCTTAAATGTGTTTAACAGACATACACCAAGAATATGTTTATTGCTATGCAATATGTAATATCTCTTAAATCCTTGTAACCATGAAAAGATTCAGAAAGAATGATTTTGTTAGAAAAGCTAAACACATTGACCCAGATTTTCAAAAGATCTATATCAGCACCAAATGACTCCAGATGAAATTAAACAAGGCCACTCAAGATCAAATATGATCCCAAGGCTTTATTCTGGCATCTAACAGGGAAAAAAACAGCTCATATTAAAACATCTATACAGTCTCTAAGGACCTCAGAACACTGATACTAATTAAGCTATTTGAGGATAGTTTAAAAGAAAGATTATCCAGGAGTAGAGAAGATGACCTTCAGTAAGTGACCAAATACCTGCTTCCAGAAGTTTATAGGTTCAGCACCTTTGCAATGTCCCAGTAGAAAAGCAGGAAAAAAAAAAAGTTATGAAACACAATTAGGAGGGGACAATTTTTAGAATGTGAGTCCTTACAGCCTCCCAAATCTGCTATTCCATTAAAACCATGAGAACACTAGTAAAGATTGTCAAAATCAAGTTCTTCAAAACTCCAGAAATAAACCAAAGACCTCCAACAATCTCAGGACAATTGACAAGACAATGAGTTCAGTAGTAAGAACAGCAAGAGACCAGTGGCATTCTGACTTGCTCTATCCCTATCCCTCTCCACCCAGCTCCACAAAACGTTGGAAATTGCAGATTTGCAGCTAAAATAACACTGAACACAAGCAGCCTAGAAACCCTTATTGGTTTGAAACTCGTCATAAAGCCAATCCCCACATATTTAATCTATCTGGTAGCTCCCTGCAAAAGCTTAACAGAGCTTCTCATTATTTGACCTGATAGAGTATATTCACTAGGAAAGCCTATTCCCAAGACATTTGTTGAAAACAATTGCTTAACATCACAACTGCCCAAGGCAGTGGTAACAGTTGAGGCAAACAATAGACTCATCTTAAAAGTAAAGAGAAGATCTGGAGAATGAGATTCCATAGTTGGCTTGAAGAGCTCCAACATATTCTCCAGAATTGAGAAAGTCCCATGCATATGTGGGGGTGTGTGCAGGCTCAGGAAGACCTGAGTAGGTCCAAATTTCTCACCAGCAAGAACTGAAGGCTAAGGAATAGTTTCAAAGTACTTGAATGCTTCAACACACACTGAGCCCCTCTGAAAAGAGTGGGGACTTATTTCTTCAAGGAAATATTAGTTTAAGGGTAAATTAATCATTTCTGACCAGTAAGCTAAATGAGCCATGACTTCAGTAGCTGCACATGACAGAGAATATAGACTTTGCAGAATTATTACAAGGAAGTTATTCAACAAACAGAAACAAAACAACAAATAACAACAACATCCTGGGGAAAGTGAAGGATTTGATTTCCACAACTGTCATATTATAAAATGTCCAGTTTCAACAAAATATTGTAAGACACACAAAAAATACAAAATTATGGCTCACACATAGGAAATAACGCAGTCAATAGAAACTCCCTGAGGAAGCCCAGATGTTAGACTTTACTAGACAAAACTTTAAATCAGCTCTTGTAAATTGTTGAAGGAACTAAAAGAACATATGCCTACAGATTGAAAGAATGAGAACAATGTCTCACCAAATAGAAAACTTCACCAAAAAATTAAAAAAGAACTAAATAGCGAAGGACACAATCAACAAAACTAAAAGGCAACCTATAAAATGGGAGGAGATATTTGCAAATGACATATATATGCAAAATACATAATCCAAAATACATAAAGAACTTATAAAACTTAACACCCAAAAAAACAAATAATCCAGTTTAAAAATGGGCAGAAGACATGAATAGACATTTTTCCAAAGAAGATATGCAGATGGCCAACAGAAACATGAAAAGATGCTCAATATCACTCATCATCAGGGAAATGCAACTCAAAACCAAAATGAGATATCACTGCACACCTATCAGAATGGCTAAAATTAACAACATAAGAAACAATAGGTGTTGGCGAGGATGTGGAGAAAGGGGAACACTTTTGCACTGTTGGTGGGGATGCAAATTGGTGCAGCCACTGTGGAAAATAGTATAGAGTTTCCTCAAAACATAAAAAATAGAGCTACCCTATGATCCAGCAATTGCACTACTAGGTATTTACTTAAAGACTGCAAAAGTACTAATTCAAAGGCATACATGCCCCCTGATGTTCATGGTAGTATTATCAACAATGGCCAAATTATGGAAAGAGCCCAAATGTCCAACAACTGAGGAATGGATAAAGAACTGGTATATATACACAATGGAATATTACTCAGCCATAAAAAAGAATAAAATCTGGCCATTTGCAATGACATGGATGGAAACAGAGAGTATCATGCTAAGCAAAATAAGTCAGTTAGAGAAAGACAAATACCATATGTTTTCACTAATATATGGAATTTAAGAAACAGACAAAGAATAAAATCTGGCCATTTGCAATGACATGGATGGAAACAGAGAGTATCATGCTAAGCAAAATAAGTCAGAGAAAGACAAATACCATATGTTTTCACTAATATATGGAATTTAAGAAACAGACAAACAAACATGGGGGGAAAAGAGAAGGAAAACCAAGAAACAAACTGTTAACTACAGAGAACAAACTGATGGTTACCAGAGGGTAGGTGGGTGGGGGATGGGTTAAATAGGTGATGGGGAATTAAGAAGGGCACGTGTCCTGGTGAGCAAGCATTGTAAGTAAGTAAGTATTGAATTACTAAATTCTATACCTGAAACTAATATTACACTGCATGTTAACTAAATAGAATTTAAATAAAAACTTGACCCAGAGCAATCTACACTTTCAATGCCATCCCGATCAAAATACCAATGACATTTTTCAAAGAACTGGAACAAACAGCCCTTAAATTTGNATCTACACTTTCAATGCCATCCCGATCAAACTACCAATGACATTTTTCAAAGAACTGGAACAAACAGCCCTTAAATTTGTGAGGAACCAGAAAAGGCCCCGAATCACCAAGGAATTGTTGAAAAGGAAAAACAAAGCTGGGGGCATCATATTGCTGGATTTCAAGCTGTACTACAAAGCTGTGATCACAAAGACAGCATGGTACTGGCACAAAAACAGACACATAGACCAATGGAACAGAATAGAAAACCCAGAAATAGACCCTCGGTTCTTTGGGCAACTAATCTTTGATAAAGCAGGAAAAAACATCCGGTGGAAAAAAGACAGTCTCTTCAATAAATGGTGCTGGGAAAATTGGACAGCTACATGCAAAAGAATGAAACTTGACCACTCTCTCACACCATACACAAAAATAAACTCCAAATGGATGAAAGACCTCAATGTGAGACAGGAATCCATCAAAATTCTAGAGGAGAACATAGGCAACAACTTCTATGACATCGGCCAGAGCAACCTTTTTCACGACACATCTCCAAAGGCAAGAGAAATAAAAGATAAAATGAACTTATGGGACTTTATCAGGATAAAGAGCTTCTGCACAGCCAAGGAAACAGTCAAAAAAACTAAGAGACAGCCCACGGAATGGGAGAATATATTTGCAAAGGACACCACAGATAAAGGACTGGTATCCAAGATCTACAAAGAACTTCTCAAACTCAATACACGAGAAACAAATAAACAAATCATAAAATGGGCAGAAGATATGAACAGACACTTTTCCAATGAAGACATACAAATGGCTAACAGACACATGAAAAAATGTTCAAAATCATTAGCCATCAGGGAAATTCAAATCAAAACCACACTGAGATACCACCTTACGCCAGTTAGAATGGCAAAGATAGACAAGGCAAGAAACAACAATTGTTGGAGAGGATGTGGAGAAAGGGGATCCCTCCTACATTGTTGGTGGGAATGCAAGTTGGTACAGCCACTCTGGAAAACAGTGTGGAGGTCCCTTAAAAAGTTAAAAATTGAACTACCCTATGACCCAGCCATTGCACTACTGGGTGTTTACCCCAAAGATACAGACGTAGTGAAGAGAAGGGCCATATGCACCCCAATGTTCATAGCAGCATTGTCCACAATAGCTAAATCGTGGAAGGAGCCGAGATGCCCTTCAACAGATGACTGGATTAAGAAGATGTGGTCCATCTATACAATGGATTACTCAGCCATCAAAAAGAATGATTTCTCAACATTTTCTGCAGCAACATGGACGGCACTGGAGGAGATAATGCTAAGTGAAATAAGTCAAGCAGAGAAAGACAATTATCATATGATTTCTCTCATCTATGGAACATAAGAACTAGGATGATCGGTAGGGGAAGAAAGGGATAAAGAAAAGGGGGGTAATCAGAAGGGGGAATGAAGCATGAGAGACTATGGACTCTGAGAAACAAACTGAGGGCTTCAGAGGGGAAGGGGGTGGGGGAATGGGATAGGCTGGTGATGGGTATTAAGGAGGGTACGTATTGCATGGTGCACAGGGTGTTTTACGCAAGTAATGAATCATGGAACTTTACATCAAAAACCGGGGATGTACTGTATGGTGACTAACATAATATAATAAAAATATTATTAAAATAAATAAATAAAAACTTGAAGAAAAAAAGAATTAAATAAACATTCTTGAGTTGAAAAATAAAATAAATGAAAAATTCCCTAGGACTCCACAGCAGATTTGAGTGTGTAGCGTGTACTTCCTATCTGAAGTACAGAAAGAAAAAAGAATGAATAAAAATGAACAGAACCTTGGAGATGTGTAGGACACCACCAAGCATGCTAACATATGCATAATGAGAGATCCAGAAGAGGGGGGAGAGAGGGGCAGAAAAATATCTGAAAGAATCATAGCTGAAAAGTTCCCAAATTTGAAAATCCTTTTAACTTAAAATGGTAATTCCAAGTATTAACTGCATAAATATTTTCCTACTGCAATTCTAAAATCATGTAGAACAAAAAAGTATATAGTAGGGCTATTCACCATTCTTAGTGCAATGGAAAGAAAGTGCAAATCAAACCAACTGTATCTTAATGTATAATTATCGATTTATTGGCAAAAGTCTACCAAAAGTATTTTATATTTTATTGATTTTGTTGAAACAGTGTATTTTAAATAGACATATTACTTAGTTTTTAGCATTTACATAAATTTTTAATTTTCTGCCGTACAGCCCTTTAAAAAAGTGGAATGAGACCATCTATTCCAGATGGGTTGTCTAAATGGCATATTAATTCATCTATTTAGCTCCTCAGGACTTGCAAACTGTATCAAATCAGAATCAGGATACTTAACAATGGGAATAATTGCTCATTCAGCAATGATATAATACATATGTACTGTGTATTCTTGCTAGGCCCTGGGAATATATTTATAAGCTCTTGAATTTACTTGTGCTAAACATTGTTATAAACAACATGTATTAGTTTATGTAAACTTTCCAAGCCTCTTAAGAAGTAAACATTATTTCCATTCAGCAGATGATAATGTTGAGTCATAAAAAGAGTAAGTAACTTGATCGCAATCATATAGCACTAAACAGCTCTTCAGAGCTTGAGGCGGGTTATGAACCCACACAATCTACTCTGAGTCCCAGACCTTCCTAGTTCCAATAAACATCAGTGAAAACATTCAGTGTTTCACCTGGAGTTTAGAGTGTAAAAGAGGAGACAAGCATTAATGTGGCAATTGCAATTCAATGTGATTACTGCAGTTTTAGAAAAGCACAGAGATGGGAGTTCTACCTTTTAACAAGGATAGTTATGTGCAAGGAACTCTTGATGAGAGATAGTGGATTATTTTAGGAGACTGGGAAGATGAAAGGAGAAAAGATACAATGGAAAAGATTCAAATATACAGATCAGGAGTATGAGGAGTCATGAAGAACTTAAAGAAGTTTAATAAATTAGATTGCATTTACACTCAAAACTGTGAGAAGTGAAGCCATCAAACTTAAAGAGTAAATGTTGATAGTATTTTGTACGTTAGATTAATGAATTCAGATTTTTGTTAAGTATGATAGGTAATAAATGAGTATAAGAGAAACTATTTTCAGATTTGTATATTAAGAAAATTCAATTTGGTTGCAATGGGAAGAATATATTGGAGAGGAACAGTGCAGAAAGGGAATACTTAGTAGGGTGTTGTACATGGATACAGGTGATAATAAGCTGATGTGGCAGTATGATATAGAATAGTGGTTTGAGAAATATTAGGAATGGCATTTTGTGAATTAAGTGATATTAAGTATGAAAGATAAGAAGAAACAAGGATGATTCCTAAGTTAACCTCAGAAATGCATATAATATATAACAATGCTGTAACAATTCATTTTTAGCTGTTGCAGATTGTCAATATATGAGGGATATGCTTTTACAGAAAATTTTAAAATCTTGTGCAATAAATATTTCTGAATTATTTCAGAATACTTCAGAAATCAGCATCAAAGTAATGTTTTTCTACCTTTTGAATGAGTAAGTTCCATTTTACTCTTTGGCAGGAGAAAAACAAATGATCATGTGTCCCTTTACATTGGATGTCCACAAGCTTCAACGTAAGTTTTGTTTTCAATTCTACCAATTTCTGTTTGCTTAGTTGTCTTGAATAACAGTCTCATTTCCTTTCCTTGCCATATACCTATAACTTCTTGGTTCTGTTTTTGAGATATATAAATGCTAAGTTGGTCCTACAAATGCACTAGTATTAATTCCCTTTGCTGACCATCTACTTAGGATAAAAACAAGATTAGTATACTTAGAATACTGTACTAATAAAATTAATGTAAAGTATATATAAAATTTTTAGAGACTCAAAAATTAGAAAAATCAAACAAGGTGGGGAAAGAAGACAAATTTCTTAAATGTGAGACTGTTGGTTAATTTATAATATTTTTCAGTCTGAGCTAAATGAATTTATTTTAAAACTGGCATTTGATAACTATGGAAACAAAAACAAATATAAACACTACTGGAAATGGTAATGAATAATAATAAAACACCTCAAGCTTTTTAGAATGCTAAAAGATGAATTAGAGAATGTTTGGTCATAAATTCAGTCAATCTTTTGAAAACTTAACTATTAGAAATGATTTGTCAAATTGTTTCTTAAAATCATTATATACATCTATAAATTGAATGGAATAGGGATATACTTACAGCTTGGGATTCCTAACTTCTTTGACTATGGATCTACAATATTAAAACCATTTAAAAATCAATAAATACATTATTGTACTATAATGTCTGTCCTCATACCAACTTAATACAAGTTGCAAGCACATACACATATGCAAACACATACCTTATTCTTGGAATTTTCTAGTTTAACATTTATTGAGCTTCCAGAGTACCACAATTTATTATAGTCAGATATATATTGGCATTTGCAAGTAAACAAATAACTATATTGGAATTAATTACACTATTATGTACTTAATTTCATTATTCACTAGATAAACAACTCCTAGACTGATACTGTTTCTGTGTGATTAAAAGGCTGATTTTTAAAAACCTATATCCCATTATTTCTAGCATAAGTTCATCTATATCAGCAGAGAAGTTACCCATAACCAACTATGCCAAACACACCTCATGCAATGCAAAACAATCCTCAAGTGAAGGAACTATCTTTAATTATAATGCCCTTTCTATGCTAATATACGTACGTATGGCTATCTACAGAGTGCACCCTATGACCTCAAACTTTCTATGCAATGGAGAAGTAACACAAAGAACAGCGAAAATTGCAGATGAGCCTGCCGCATCATCCCAGGGATCCATGATGAAGCAGATAGAAACCCAGACCAGACCTAAGAAAAATGAGAATCCTATTGCTTCCTGCACCAAACCTGAGACCATGGTGACTATGGGACTCTGAATCAACATATACTTTGGGAGGCATAGAAGCTACCACAATGAGAGCAAAGAAATGGGTTGGCCTGATTTGCTTACTTTATGGGGTCTTGAACTGAAGGGTAAGCTCAGCCAACTGAGTGTAGTCAATCCTCAAAGAAAAGAGAACATGGAAGGAGCCACGTATTTCAAGAGTTCAAACAGCTACTCTCCCTCCTTCGGGAAAACATAAGTTGGAGAAATGCGTTCCCTGATGCTGCATTTCCCCACTTCAGATGACCTCCTATATGGTCAGCCATCACCCTGGCTCAGAAAATACCTTTTGGATGTGTCATACATGTCTCATTGGCTCTAGGATACAGTTCAATATTGCTGATCTATGTACTGTAAATTGGATGAAACTGAAGGAGATACTTGAAAGTAAAACATAGACTTTCTGTTTGGGAACTGGGAGAATATGCCTCCCTTTGTGGATGACTTGAGTAGGTGTTCTTCAGAATGTTATTTTAAGAGTAACTGGACCTCAATTTTCAGTTCCTAAATATCCTTTCTCCCTCTACAAAACATCCATAACTAGGAAAGGAAGCATTATGATTGGAAAGATAAAATCTGCAGTAACACAGGTAGCTCTTACTAGGACATGAATAAGAAAGTATTATATCTCTACAATTTTAGAAAATGAGTTTTGTCATTAGAGGGCGAAAAGACATTATTCACACTGTCATCAAACAAAATGAAAATGTCGCTCGAATTTCACTTCTATATTTATATGTTTTTATTTACTCTCATGTTTCATTTTCTTCTCTGTTCCTAAAATTTACTGTTGTTTTTCCCTTTGGAATATGAAGGTGAGGGTGTTATGCTGTGAGGTATGAGGAAAAGGAAGGTATTTTCATATTCTTCCTCACCCCTGCTCTTAGCCTAAGACTGGGGAGTAAACTAGGCATGTAGTAAACTACATTGGCATCATTTGGGGATGATTTCACTGTGGAGAGGAATTACCTCAGGCCTAAAGAAATATTAATGCAACATAGAAATTTAAAATTAACCAATTAATATCTCCAAATTCTCTTGGTCTGGCATTATTGAGCCTCACATCATATGTGTCATTGCTTTGGATGACACTTCAGCCGATTTTATTTTTACATCCTGCACCCCAAATTTCTCCTGTGGTACGGTGGAATTCATCTGATACAATGGAACTGTACTACTGAAAATTTTAAATTACATTTATTTTCTCTCTCCCTCTCCTTGAACTTAGCCAAAAGGAGTCCTACATATATCTGTTCTGAAGTGTAATCCTGTGACTTTTTAATTAGTTAAAAAGTGCAGTTATGAGACATTGAGATGATATCAGTGAGTAATTAGAAAGTAAAGCAGAATTATTTCCCAAGCTAATTACATTCACAAGATTTTACACATTTGCCCTATTAAGCCATATACCAAATAAGAGGTTACTGTATTAATTGCCTATGAAACCATTAAAATTCCAATCTTAGCACCTTTATTTTATATGAGGAAATACAAAAATTGCAAAGAAGTAGAAATAAACTATTCAGTTGAACAGGACATCAAAATCATTTATAGAAAGCTGCATTTATATAGGGAAGCAGGAAGCACTGGAAGAATTGTTAGATGAGGAATATATAAAATTCATTTGTCTAATATAGGGAGAGTTCATCATTTCTCAGATCATTTTACAAATGTCTTCCACAGAGATGACTGGATGTTGTGTTTCTGAAATGAATTTTCTTCCACTGCTGTGATTATACAGTGATTTTTTAAAAAGTAATCTGCAGATTTTATTATGGCAATTCATTAAGAATGAAAGGATAAGAAAGCCATTACTGCTGTGACTTTACCAAATAACAAAGCAGCAGGTAAGAATAATCTCTATACCTTTTATTTCCATACCACTCCTAATAGCATTATCTAGCTTTTCAAGCTGTTTGACAAACAAGCAATATTGCAACTTCTCAGTGAGGCAGCCAAGATAATATTCAGAACGAATGCATTTTCTATCCCTCACAGCAATACACTCAGTAGAAAATCATTAGATTCTGAAGCCGTACTATATTTTGTGATGATTTCAAGGTTAAAAAAAAAAAAAAAACTTTGTAAGATCTGGATAAATGTCTTTGACCAATTATATCTGTGCAAACAACTTTCAAATAATGGTTTCACATTTATATTTTGAAGTTTAGAGAAATTTCTATTATAAAAAAGGACTATAAAAAAGTTGTACATATTTTCTTCTTTCTACAAAACTTAACAAATGTGGTTTTTGTGAGTTTTTCTATAACCTTAAAATATAAAATGTTTACCCATGAAAAATATAAGCATCTTTTACCATAATCAAAGGAATCAATGAACTAAACAGACTCTGTTGCATCGACAAGTTCAAATTAACTGCTTATTCTGAGTTGTAAAAAGAGGTGAGCCTCCTACAAGTAGTATGAAATAACATCAATTTTATTGACAGAAACATTTCAACCACTAATTTACTAGCTCTGTTATTTAGTGCACGTCGAAAGAAGGCTCGGGATCTTTGTATTGAAGATTTTATTATACAACCCTACCACGCTTTTTCTATATTTTCTTATTTGTTTTCAAGAGAATTCTGATTAGCATATAAATCATCTGAAATCTTTCCTAGCTCAATTTTACCTCATAGATAATGAGGTAAGGTATCCAGTAGCTGGATATGCTGGGTTAGGCAGAATATTTTTGGAGTGGGGGGAAAAAATACCGAAAGAAATGTCACAATTCTTTCAGGAACAGTGACATAGACTTACAGATTTTTTTTCAAATAATTCAGAAAAACTAGGTTAGCTTCTTTTTACCAGATCTTTGCATTGTGAAGCTTAAGTTAGTGAAGTAACATCTTAAGGGAAGGAGGTGTGATTCAAATTAGTTTCAAAAAGTTGTGTTCCTATTGACTTTCTGTTCTTATTTTATATTGAGATAACTTATATTCAGACTGTAAGGATTCTCCTAGGGAAAACTTCCTCAAGAAAACACACTTTTTATTGTGATGCTGAAATGATGTATTAGAAATGATGTGTTTGAAACTCATTTCCATTGATATTTGGCTCTGAAATAGTGGGGCACTATATATGGAAAGGATGGGTTTCAAATATCCTTCCTTCATTCTCCCTAGTTGTTTGGCATGTAGGCCTTCAGGTTTTCTATATCAGAGAATTATCTTAAAGAAAAGAATATAGAGTATTACAGTCCATCTCTGCAAAGTCAAGCACTTCTAACTGGGCTCAAAATGTCCCTCTCAGCCCTAACTTTTTATTGACATTCTGTAACCATCAGAATAAGGTGTTGGGTACTCAGGAGACTGATTAGGAAAAGCCCCTTCAATTGGTACAGAAACAAACACCAGACCTGGGTATTCCTTTGCGCAGTCATCTCTGAAGTTGAGAACAAGATATGAGCTTGTTACGAGCAACTTCCGCTGAACTCTTCATTGGCACCTGTAATCTCCATGAGTCCAAATTACAGAAATCATTCCACAGAAATTATAACTTTGTCTGATAGCTGAACTTTACCCTTAGGAAAGGGGTCTAGCCTGTTGGAAAATGGTAAGATGATCAAATAATAAAAATCTGAAACAAAATTTAAAGGTTTTATACTCATTCTCTTCAGTAAGAATCCTACACACTCAGAGACAACCTTATTCTTTCGTAAAAACTAAAGATTGAATTGAAGAATTGAATTTTATGCTAGAAATTTAAAATTTATATTATGCTAAAAGCATAAATATTGAATTTAAAGCTGATTTATCCAATTTATCAATCTCTCACTTTATAAATGACAAATACTAAAGCCCAGAAAGTTTAAAGGATTGTCCAAAGTCACCCAAAAAGTTTAGAGAAGTATGTAATCAGGTTTTCTGACATCTTCTTATCTATTACTTGTATTCTACTTAGTTACCGAAGTGTGACCTTTGGAGTCTTTACAGAACATTAAGAAAAAAATATTTTTAAATCAGCAACTTATATGGGAGGCAGGAGAGAAATTTCTTGAATAAAAAAAATGGAAAGTGCGGGAGGAATCCTTTTATTAACTGATACTTTTGAAGAATAAACCAACTAACTAGCAGTCTAGATAATTGCCTTCTTTTTCTGTAATCCCCACCTTAATTTTCTGCTAAATTTTAATTATTGTTTTATCAATAGAACAATAAATAGTGAAAATTTTTTATTACTTTGCTACTTTTAGATGTCCCCAAATTGTTATGGATTTAGAGCAGATCCCTTCTACTGATTTTCCTTTATTAAAAATTAAAATTGTTCTTCTTATGGCTTCCTATCTAAAATTTCTTCTGATATATAAACACATGGTAAAGTTAACGCCTGTAACTAGAAATAGTTTTTATTTTTAAGAGTATTTCTGATAAGAATAGCAGGATAACAATCACTTCTTGTCACTGCAGTGTCTTAGAATTGGAAGGTTTTGAGATTCGTAAAATGGACCTCATGGTTAGTTTCTAGAGAATTCAATAGGAAGGCTGTGTCAAGCGTTATGAATCTGCTATGACTCTTATCACCTTTACTGGATGAGTCACTGCTGTAATATAGTTGACCCTTGAACAACACATGGGATGGGGCACCAACTCTCCACACAGTCAAATGTTCAAGTAAAGGTTTTGACTCCCCAAAAACTTAATTACTAATAGCCTACTGTTGACTGGAAACTTCATCAATAACAGTCAATCAATAATATTTTGTATGTTATATGTATTATATACTATATTCTTACAACAAAATAAGCTAGAGAAAAAATGCTATTAAGATAATCATAAAAAATGCATTTGCAACACTGTACTATATCGATACAATAAGTTTATGTTGTCTGTTTACAAGTTTATGTTGTTTCTTTACAAGATGAGTCTGTCAGTACCTATATCAATATTGTCTTATAAGATACAAAACACTGTAGATGTTATACATATTGCTAACACTAGACATCAAAAATGAAAAGATAAAGTGAAAGAGAAATTCATATTTATGTATAGGTATAATTATTTATGTGTTTGTAATGAAGAAACAGTAATATGATTGCTTCATGGTAGCTTTTTTAAAATATTTTATTTATTTATTTATTTATTTATTTATTTATTTATTTATTTATTTATCAGAGAGAGAAAGCACAAGCAGGGGTAGTGGCAGGTAGAGGGAGAAACAGGCTCCTCACTGAGCAAGGAGCCCAATGCAGGACTCAATCCCAGGACACTGGGATCATGACCTGAGCTGAAGGCAGACACTTAACGGACTGAGCCACCCAGGCATCCCTGTGGTAGCTTATTGTAAACAATGTGATTGCTTCACGGTAGCCTAGCTTAGATAGACTATGAATTGTTATAAAATTTTTATGGAATACGGTATTACAGTCATTCATAATACAATACTGGAAGCATTATATTTTTATTTTTTTTATTTTTTAAAGATTTATTTATTTATTTATTTATTTATTTGAGAGAGAGAGCGAGAGCATGAGTTGGGAGGAAGGGGGAAACAGGGGAAAGAGGGAGAAGCAGAGTTCCTGCTGAGCAGGAGCCTGACCTGGGGCTTGATCCCAGGACCCTGAGATCATGACCTGAACCAAAGGCAGACACTCAATGGATTGAGCCACCCAGATGCCCCAATGTTACATTTTTAAAAGAATCACTTACCTGTGATGATAGATTGATACCCAGTTCTCCAATTACAAGAGAAAGAGGCATACAGTATGGTAATGTATTTTTTTGGAAGCAAAGTTATAAAACAGCAAAAAACTAACACATCATTAATTTGATATGAAATATCACTCACCTTATGCCCATGTAAGGACAGGCTATCCACCTGCATACAAGTCTTGCACATGATGTTCTACACAATGAATTCTTAAGTGATGATCATGATGATAGTAACAAAAGCATTTCATGTACTTTTTGCCATAGTTATTAGATTTTCAGAAGAAGACACATACACACCACCCAACAGTTAAGTTTACTAACTATACAGCATGGTGATGATTCACCATTCCTTAAATGGAAGTGGATCATCATAAAGGTCTTCATCCTTATTGTCTTCACATTGAGAAGTCAGAGGAAGAGGAGGAAGAGGAGGAAGAGGAGGGACTGGTCTTGCTGTCTCAGGTGGCAGAGTCAGAAAAGGTGGAGGAGGTTGAAGGGCAGGCAAGAGAGGCAGGCATACTCAGTGTAACTATGGAAATACATCATAATTTCAGTCTGACCTTTTTTGCTTTTTTATTTCTCTAAAAATATGTCTATAAAGTACTAATCCTTCTTCCACCGTTAGCTTTAATTTCAGTGTCCATATCACAGAAGAGTCCATGTTGTAAGAGAAGTCAAAGTCATCTTGAATAATTGGAACGCTTTTGCCAGATTGTCTCCTATCAATTTGTTTTCTGGCCCTGTTTATTCTGCATTTTCTTCTTCATTGTCTGGTTTGGAAGCACTCATCTCCATCAAGTCATCTGCTAACTCCTCTAATGTACTGTCTATTAGCTCTTAAATTTCTCCAAGATTCATATCTCAAAACCCTTCATCCCCATCTTTTTGCCATACCCAAAATCTCTTTCATCATTTCTTTTTTTGGCTCTGGTGTAAATCAAATGAAGTTATGCACAACATCTGGACACAGTTTGCTCCAGCAGGAATTTACTGTTTCATGCTCAGTCATTTTCATGGCTTTTTCTTTAAGAGTGATGGAATCTTCAATGGTGTTATCCTTCCAGATTACAAGATGTTCTCTTAATGGGAGTTCTCTTCCACAGCATTGACAGTCTTTTCCATAGAGTACCACTGTAAAGAGTTTTAGAGGGCCTCTAGACCCACTGATCCAGATCCTGAATTAGATACATTGTGTTTAGGAGCAAGTAGACCACTTTGATGCCTTCAGTGTTGAATTCATGGTGCTGTGGGGAACCAAGGGCATTGTCCAACATCCAGAGAACTTTAAGAGCCAGTCACTTACTGCTGAGTTACTTCTTGACTTCGTGGACAAAGCATCAATGGAACCAATCCAGAAAAAAAAAGGGGTTCTGGTACAATAAAAAGACTGAGAGCTGGAGTTTATCCTTTCCCTTTAAGGCTCAGCAGTTAGCAGCTTCATAAATCCATAAACCCAGCTACATTTGCACTAGAGTAGAGTTAGCCTATTTCTTCATACCTTAAATACTGGTGTTTGCTTTTCTTCCTTACTAATAAATTTCATTTGTGGCATTTTTTTTTTCAGAATAGGGCATTTTCATCTGCATTAAAAACCTGTTTAGGCAGATATCCTTTTTCATCAATAATTTTCTTAATGGTGTCTGGGAACCCAAATTCTGCCTCTTGGTGGGCAGAAGTTGCTTCTCCTGTTATCTTGACATTTTTTAAACCAAACCCCTTTCTAAAATTATCAAACCTTCCTTTGCTGGCATTAAATTTTCCAGCTTTAGATCATTCAACTCACTTTCACTTAAAGTTGTCATATAATGACTTGAGTTTTTCTTGACTCACACTAGTATCTACAGGTATTTCTTTCTTATAGCAATACTGCAACCACATAAAAGCTGCATTTTCAGTATGAGATAAAAAGATATTCTGCAAAAAGTGCAACACTGTTGGGGCACCTGGGTGGCTCAGTTGTTTAAGCGTCTGCCTTCAGCTCAGATCAGTCCTGGGATCAAACCCTGCATCGAGCCCTGCATTGAGCCCCACATCGAGCCGGCATCGGGCTCCCTGCTCATCGGGAAGCCTGCTTCTCTCTCTCCTTCCGCTGCTCCTCCCTACTCATGCTCTCTTTCCCCCTCCTCTCTCTCTTTCTCTGTCAATAAATAAATAAAATTTTTAAAAAATTTTTTTGGAAAGTGCAACATTGTCATGTCTGCTTGGTGTAGCTGAAGCACCAGTGTTGTGATTTATTTTTTTTTACAATTGTCCTTATGCTGGATTTATTTATCTTGAAATAGTGGGCAATCATAGCCCCAGACCTCAATTTATAGTCTATCGAGCAACTCAATTTTTTCTTGAAATGTCATGACTCTTCTCTGCTTCTTCTTTGGAGTACCTCCAGCATCAGTAGTAGTACTTCATATGAATCCCATGGTGTTATTCAAGGTTTATGGCACTGTACTAAACATGATGAAAAATATATGAGAACCACAAGAGATCACTTTTATTTTGATATGCAATTTACGAGAGAGACAAATTGCTCATGTTGAGATGACTGGAATCACATGGCATTTTAGACCAATACTTCCAACACTTGAGCTCACTGCAATAGCAACAGGAAGTGGATATGAAATTATTACAGTAATACAGTATGTACTGCAGTTAGTTTTATGCAGTTATGATTCAATACTGCATCTTTATTTTTTTTTACATTTCTCTTGACTGCAAATAGTGCCACATATCTATGTGTTAGTATGTGTAAGTTTTGACAAATTTTTACTTTTTTTTTTAAAGATTTTATTTATTTATTTTGAAACAGACAGTAAGAGTGTGTGTGTGAGAGAGAGAGAGAGCAGGAGCAGAGGGGAGGGACAGGGGAAGAGGGAGAAGCAGACTCCCTGCTGAGTAGGAAACCCAATAAAGGATGGGATCCCAGTCCTGAGACCTAAGCAGAAGGCAGATGGTTAATGGACTGAGTCACCCAGGTGCCCACCAAATTTTAACTTTTTAGAATAGATTTATATATATTTTGTGGTGGTAAATGATACAATAGAGTAATATCTACATGTATTGTATACATTCGTGACATACCTAACTTTTTTGTAATGTTTTCAATATTTCTAAGCCACACAGTTCATCTGTGAGTTTTTTTCAAATTGTCACATATCTTCAAAAAATTTTCTACTATATTTATTTTATAAAATCTGAATATAATAAGTAAACCCATAGCAGTTCACACCTGTGATGTTCAAATTCAACTGTAGTTTCATTACCTAAAGAAATAATAGTCTCTTTGTAGTAAACTTGGAATATGTTCTGCATTATGCCAACTTCTATCAAAGCTAAACATTAAGTAAATGAATCCAAATGTTCCATCTTGAAACTACTCTTGGCAAATATAAAATGTTCCAAAGTTATTAATCAAGCATTCAATCATCTTGAAAGCAGAACTGTTCAAAAATAGGTTGGTTGGGTTATTGTTAAGGTACCATGAGAAACATGAATATATTTTGACACATTTGTAAATCTTATTTTTTCCTGTTGTGTTAAAATCTTGTTTGCAACAATACCTGAAGTGTTCCACTTCTTATGTACATTATAGAGCTACTTATGTCATTATTTTTCTAACATATAATTTTTAATTATTGCATCTGGATTCTTGAATATTTGTGAGATGTTAGTTGTTCCCTAGTAGAATATTTGATACTGTTCTTCAGGACAAGATGGTCTAAATTGTATCTGAGGGGGAAAAAAGCAGACTCTGATATGTCCTTTATTTTTCTTGGTTTATTTCCCTAAGAGATATTTCTCCTAATTTCATAATTCTCTGGATAATTCACTGAGGTTTTCTGGACTGAGGAAAATTAGATGTCTGTTCAAATAATTATATTCCTAAAAAATAAAATTTATAGGTAACGTGCATATATTAGAAAAGTAATAATATAACATGGTAATCTAGAATTTTTGCTATAGATTAAAGGTCTGTATTTATATAAATATTGTCAAAATATAACTTAAATGTAAATATCTGAAAATTTTCTACTTTTGTCAACATTTATACATTAAATGTATCTTTAAATGGAAACATTAGTTTACAGAGCACAGACCCACTTGGTTTCACAAAGACCAACGCTTAAGCTGAATACTGAGAGTAATAAACTTACCTAATGGATATCAACATTCTATACCAATGAGATTAAAATAAATTTCCACTCCAAATCATCTGTGTCATACATTCTTATCATATTCTTCCCAGTAGGTATTTATCAGGTTTTGATTTCTGAAATAGATTCACAGCAAAATTATAGTACCCTCTAAAAGAGACAACATGGAATACTAATTTGTAAGTATTAGGATCATCCTAGCCTGGATTAAATAATGTGGACTTTAAAAGCATTTCAAAAGCATATTACTTTCTCTCAAAGAAAATGCATAAAATATAATGATAATAGTAATGACTGTAATTTAACAATGGCTATTACTTATATAGTGATAACTATGTACTAGACACTATACTAAATCTTTAACATATATTAACTCATTTATCCTTCACAGCCTAGCATTACTAGCATCTTAGAGATGTGGTAGGTGAAGTACCAATTGAGTAAGTGCCTTACCCAAGACCACATTATCTGATACATGGTAGAATCAGTTTTCAAAACCTTAGAATGGCTCCAAAATCCAACTCTAGAAATAGAAGTATATTTATTTTTAATTTAGATTAAATAAAAGACTGATCAAAGAAAACAAAAATAAATACCCATGATTTCAGTTTAAAAAATAAAACCTTATTTATGTTATGACAGTATTAAGTCATTAAAGACAATCCAAAGTCTTCCCTGTTAATTAACTTAATACTCTCACAGTCCATCAGCTTTGACATGGTTGAGTCAGATGCAGTAAAAATGTCATTTTGTAGAATTTTCACCCTTTAAAAAATTCTGCTTAAATAGATTAGAAATACTCTCCATTTGAGGAATCTTGGGTGATATTCAACTAAAGCTTCTGTATGAAATAATAAAGATACCTGAGTTCTAGTCCCGATTTGGAATATTTTAAGCTACTTAATCTCCAAGGGCCTCATTTTTTTTATCTATAAAATCGTGGGGTTAAACAAGTTGACCTTTAATGTCCTTGTCAACAACCTGAATTTATGACAGCACTGCAGAATGATAAACCCTTCATAAAATGTTTGAACCTGGCAGGTACTTTGAGGACAATAGGGACTAATTGGCAGAATAAGTATAGAGTTGTGGCTTTACCAGCATGGCAAAATTCCTTGAGCTGGCCCAAAGTACTAATTTATTAATTTACCAAGTAAAACAACCCTGTCGGTTGGTATAACACCATCTTGTTCAGTGTTATTTTGTTTCTACTCCTGCTTTGTGACTTTATTAGGAGGCACTTGCTCTAACTTGTCTTTTTCCCTTTGGATTCTTTTTTTTTTTTAAGATCAATTAGCTGACATGTAATACATCATTAGTTTTTGATGTCGTGTTACTTTACCCTCTTCAATCCCTTGTGAAATGGCTCTAACCATAAGTAATTGGGGTCCTACAGTATCACTTGTCCTGAAGCCAACTCTTTAACTTTATATACACACACAAAATCCTGCCTGCTAGGACACAAATTAACCCGATTTTGATGTCTTCTCTCTGATGCTCAGGGACTTTAAATATTAATCCTGGTTCAGATGGATCTATTTGGCTTTCTTCTAACAGAGATATTTGTATTTCATTTTTTAATCATTTCAGTGACTGTCTTTCAGTCATATATGTTTAATTTGACTGCACTGTAATTATAAAAGCTGGAATAAAATAAGTCGACCCCTATATGACTAATGTCACAATCTAGATATAGTGTTCTACCTGTATGTACTTGAGCTAAAATATTAGAGAAGGTAAATTCTTCTCCTGTTCTCTCATTTAAGTAATCCTTAACCATCTTCCATCCCCTGAGACATATATTTTTCAGGCCAACTTATCGAGGGAATGATTGACATACAAAAAACTATGCATATTTAATGTATACAACTTGATGTCATAAACCTATTTCTTACCTCCAAAAGTTTCTTCCTGTGTCCTTTATTATTTTTTGTGATAAGAACACTTAACTTAAAATCTTCCCTCTTGGTAAATTTTTCAGTATACAATACACTCTTGTCAACTATAAGCATTAGACTGTACAGTGGATTTCTGAAACTTATTTATCTTGTACAGCTGAAACTTTGTACCCTTCAAATAATACCTCCCCATTTTTCTCTCTCCTCAGCTCAAATTTGACTATTTTATACTTCTCATATTAGTGGCATCATGTAGTATCTGTCCTATGTCTGGCTATTTCACTTTAACATGGTATCTTCAGAGGTTCATCCATGTTCTCACAATGACAGGGCTTCCTTCTCTTTCAAGGCTGAATAATATTTCATTCTATGTATGTACCATATTTTATTTATCCATTCATCTGTTGATGGACATTTAGATTATTTCCATATCTTGGCTATCATGAATAATGTTGCAATGAATGTGGCAGTGCAGTATCTCTTTAAGATTCCTATTTCAGGGGCGCCTGAATGGCTCAGTCGTTAAGCGTCTGCCTTCGGCTCAGGGCGTGATCCCGGTGTGGTGGGATCGAGCCCCATATCAGGCTCCTCCGCTGGGAGCCTGCTTCTTCCTCTCCCACTACCCCTGCTTGTGTTCCCTCTCTCGCTGTCTGTCTCTCTCTGTCAAATAAATAAATAAAATCTTAAAAAAAAAAAAAGATTCCTATTTCAATTCCTTTGGATACATACACAGAAGTGGGCTTGCTGGGGCACCTGGGTGGCACAGC
>NC_048235.1:19299357-19326197 GCF_002007445.2 Ailuropoda melanoleuca | reverse complement strand
AAAAAAAAAAAAAAGGCTCCTTTCAAAATATTACTGTCCATTGACAATCCACCTGGTCACTCAAGAGCTCTGATGGAGTAGTACAATGAGATAAGTGTTGTTTTCATGCCTTCTAACACAACATTCATTCTGAAGTCCATAGATCAAGGAGCAAGTTTGGATTTAAGTCTTATTATTTAAGAGATGGATTTAATAGGGTTATAGCTGCCATATATAGTGATTCCTCTGATGGATCTGGGCAAAGTAAATTGAAAACTTCCTAGAAAGAACTCACCATTCCCGATGCCATTAAGAACATTTTTGATTCATGGGAAGAGGTCAAAATATCCACATTAACAGGAATTTGGAAGAGGTTGATGCCAACCCTCATGGGGGATGTGGTAGACACAGCAAGAGAACTCAAATTAGAAGTGGAGCCTGAAGATATGAATGAATTGCTGCAATCTCATGAAAAAACTTGGATTGGGTCACCGGGCTGGCTCAGTCAGTTAAGTGTCTGCCTTCAGCTAAGGTTATGATTCCAGGGTCCTGGGATCGAGCCCCATATCGGGCTCCCTGCTCAGCAGGGGGTCTGCTTCTCCCACTCCCTCTGCTCTCTCTCTCTCAAATAAATAAAATCTTTAAAAAAAAACTTGAATGGATAAGGAGTTGACGTTTATGGAGAAGCAAAGAAAGTGTTTTCTTGAGATGGAATCTACTCCTGATAAAGATGCTATGAAGACTATTGAAATTTCAAAAAGGATTTAGAATATTGCACAAACTTACTTGATAAAGCAGCATCAGAGTTTGTGAAGATTGACTCCAACTTGAAAGAAGAAGTTCTGTGGGTAAAATGCTATCAAACTGCATTGCATGCTATGGAGAAATCATTTAAGAAAGAAAGAGTCAAGTTATTGGGCAAACTTCATTGTTGTCTTATTTTAAGAAATTACCACAGCCACTTCAACCTCCAGCAACCACCATCCTGATCAGGCAGCAGCCATCAACTCTGAGACAAGAACCTCCCCCAGTAAAAAAAATTATGACTCACTTAAAGCTCAGTTGATGGTTAGCATTTTTGAGCAATAATGTATTTTTTAAAAATGGCATTGTAACAAACTATAGTATAGTATAAAATAAATTTTATGTACACTGAGAAATAAAAAAAATCATTTGACTCACTTTATTGCAATATTCACTTTATTGTGGTGGTCTGGAACCAATCTCACAGTATCTCCAAGGTATGCCTATATTTTCCCTTTCCAGTGTGTTTAAATTTGCACCAATGATGCAAAGGAATAGTGGATGAAACTGCTGAAGCCTTATTACAAATCAAGGTTGTAGCAGCAAACTGTTGTATTCTTCATCTTCACATACTCACAAAAAAATAATAAAATAAAATGGAAAAAATGACAGTTTCACTTAAGGATGTCTGTAGTAATATCTATCAATAAAATATTAATGATTTTATTAAATCTCAACACTTGAGCACCCATTTTTTTAATATTCTGTATGACAAAATAGGAAGTATATATGAAACACTTCTACATACAATGCTTATATCATGAATGCCTCCAGAAAACACTTGCAGGATACTTTAAGTTGCAAGCTGACGCAGACACTTAATTTTTTTTCATAGTAAAACGTTTTTACTTGGAAAAAAAACTGTAACAAAATTACTATGGTTATTCAAATTGCATATGTGGCAGACATTTTCTTGAAAGTGCATCTGTCACTTGATAAATCAACTTGAGTTTGATAGCTTCCCAAAACTTAAAGATTCTTCTGATGAGATGGGTAGCAATTTGGGGGAGCTTTTAAAAAATATATTACATAATGAAATATACCAATATTTAGAAGATACATAACTCTGTGAACCAATACTTTCTAAATGTCCAGTGCATGATGTTACAAATCATACTTGGGTAAAAATTACCCTTCACAATTCAGGATAACCCAGTATATTTTAATGTAAAAGAATACCAAAAATATATTGACGTGTTTTCCTATTCACATTACAACTAGCACTTAAGAAACTACCACATGTATATTTTGGTGTTTTCTTTAAGATTTTATGTATTTATTTGAAAGGCAGAGAGAGCATGAGCAGAGGCAGGGGGGAGAGGGAGAAGCAGACTCCCTGACAATCAGGGAGCCCAAAGCAGGTTTCAATCCTAGGACTCTGAGATCATGACCTAAGCTGAAGGTTGTTGCTTAACCAACTGAGCCACACAGGCACCCCATGTATAGTTTTGTTATAGTATCAGATAAGAATATCCAAAGTGAATAAAAAAGTCTATTAAAATATTTCTTCCTTTACTTAAGTATCTCTTCAAAGGAAGATATTCTTCATAATATCTCAACCAAAAAATCATATTTCAAAAGATTAAATACAAAAGCAAATATTAGAATTAAGCTATCTTCTATTAAGCTACACATTGGAGAGATTTTTGTACATGTAAAACAATGTTACTCTTCCCATTATTTCATCTAGAAATATAGTTATTTTCACAAAAATAGGCATGAAGAAAAAACAAAACAGTATTCCCTTCATGAGGTTGTAAAATGCTCAATACCACTCAGTCCCACAATCTATAACTCACAACCTCTGAGTCAGGAAATTGACTGAAATTATAATTTAAAACTAATTCATCCAGACACTCAGATTAACATATTACCTTATAATGCTAATAACACCAAGGAAAAGAAGTAAGGCAGCTTACTTTTTAATATTCCTATATTATATTTTAGTAGGCAAGAATAAAATTGCCCTCTTTCAAGAATGAATAACCAATAAAATGCATAAAAGCATGGTAATATAAAATAATGATGTGCATTAGACATAGAAAATAAGTTTACTTAAAATAAATGTACTCAGATGTGATCAGGAATGACAGAATAAGAACTTCTAGAAATTCTCTCTTTACAAAAGCAAAGAGAAACTGGCAAAGATTGTCAGAATCAACTTTTTCAAAACTCTTAGAAATTAACCAAAAGCTTGTACCAATCCACAGACATTTCTTTAAGAAAATGCCTGAATCTTAGTAAGAATAGAAAATTTTGTAACGCTTTAAATTACCATGTTCCCATCCCCTTCTTCCCAATCCATAGTAACCTGAAAAATTAATAGCCACCACTAATGGTAAAAAACAGTAGCCTAATAGACACTAGGGGTAGAACAGATTGATTTAATCAATAGGTCAAAGAATAAATCACAGCAAAATTAGGAACTACTTTGAAATGAACAAAAATAAAGAGAGAAATAAAATTTATGCACTGGTATGCACTGCATAGAGAAAAATTTATAGATGTAAACACCTGTATTAAAGAGAAGATTTCAAGCCAATAATGTAATCTTCTACCTTAAGAAACTAGAGATGCGAAAAGTAAATCCAAAGAAGTAATGAAGCGATAAAGATTAGAATGGAGATCAATGAAATAGAAAATAGAAAAAAAAGAGAATATCAATAAAACCATAAGTAGTTTTTTTTAAAGATCAACAAAATCAACGTAGCTAGGCATATGAAGAAAAAAGGGAGAAGACTCAAAATATTGAAACCAGAAATGAAAGAGGAGGTGTTAGTTCTAATATTATGGAAAAATAAAGGATAATAACTGCATGTCAACAAATTAGAAAACCCAGGTAAAGAGGATAAATTTCTTAAAAAACACATACTACTGAAAATGACTCAAGAATAAATAGAAAATCTGAATAGACCTATAACAAGTAAGGAGATTGAATTACTAACCAAAAAAACTTCTCACAAAGATAATCCCAAGACCATATGACTTCACTGGTGCATACTACCAAAAGCTTAAGAACTATCACTAATTCTTCACTTAAGTCTTCCCAAAATTAGAAATAGAAGGAACACTTCCCCACTCATCCTGCATTATGTTGATTCCAAAGCCAGACACAGATCCTTAAACAAGAACATTGCAGACCAACATTCCTTATTAATATAAAAGCAAAACTCTCAGAAAATACTAGAAAACCATATCCAGGAACACATAAAAAATAATTATGCAATATGACCAACTGAAATTTATTTTGGAAACGCAAGCTTACAAAAGACTGTGACTTAGATTTGTTTGGACTCTCAGCATTGCGTTCTTGCCTTGCATGCTTTCATGAAGCAAGCTGCCCTGTGTGAGAGACCTGTTGACCAGGACTGGCCAACAGTCAGGGAGAAAATGAGGTCCTTGGGCAAGAGCACATGGGAAATTGAATGGTATCAATAACCACTGAATGAGTTTGGAAGACGATCCTTCTTCAGTTAAGCCTTCTGATGTGACTTCAGACCTTGGGCTAACACCTTGATTATAGCTTTGTGAAAGACCATGGAGCAGATAACCTAGTTCAACTTGTTCCTGGATTCCTGACCCACGGAAAGTGTGAGGTAATAAATGTGTGTATTGAAATTATTTATTCAGCAGGAATAGATAATATACTTGGTTTTGTACAACCAATGTCCTCCGCCCCATTCTGCACACATCCTTCATTTCCACACAACTCTTCTTCGTAACCTTTCGTTTTTAGTGATAAAGGATAAAATGAGTGGCTTTTATTGCTTATTAAACTCATTTTAAGGATTTGTAACAAAATCTCTTGCAGCAAAGAGGACACAAAAAAGACAAGAAATGACTACTTTCTTGGAATGGATGAAAGATAACTATCTCTAACAGTAGGGTCATAGTACAAATTATTTTTTGAGTATACTATTTTTCGTATTTTGAAGACTGATACATACAGCATCAAATGTATGGAAAGATATTGTATGGTCTTTTACATTTCATTTCATACTGTAGTAGTCAGTGGAGTCTTCAGTTTCCCTTTACCTCCAAAATCTTCTACTTAAAGTGCCTTACCTATTCAAAACTCCATCTACAATGGTTTGGGGGTGCTTACTATAGGTACAGATCATTTATTCAAAATTTATTACCTAATTTTAAACATCATTGCAATATAACATTATTGTCCACATTCCACAGTTAAGAAGGATGAGTTCAGAATGATTAATCAACCTAAGATAACAGATTCAAATTCAAACTGTCTGCTATTTATCTCTCTGCTTTTTCCATAATGCCAGTGACAATTTCATTATTGGTCCATCCCAGAGACTTCCATCTGGAAGGTAACTGTATTCATGGAAACCAGCTCAGCTACAAATAGAACTAACAGTAAGAGCCACACCATTTACCTCTTTTTAATCTCTATCATTCAGAATCAAATCTTGAATTCATGACATATGGTCCTTGAATATTTGTTGAGCTATCTGAGGAAATTTGATTTTTATGCCAAATATTCAAAAATAAAAATAAAGATCACCCTTTTGATTCACCAGACTAGAGCTTTTTTCCCCCCAATCTTTTGTGGGCTGGAACTCTAGACTCTACTGCACATATTTACTATTTTATAGCAACAACATCAAATAAGCCATTTGACAAATATCAATGGCCATTTACTATGTGCCAGACACTGAAAGAAATCTTGTTTTAAAATAACATTTTATGAACCTCAATTATTTTTTGATAATAAACAACATATTATGAAAATCTTATCTTCTGGTTTTTAACATAATGTCATTAATTTTAAATATTAAATCTATCCCTGTTCACATATGCTTCATTAATGTTATAATACAGGTCCTAGAAGATTATAAGAGAGTTGGTCAGGTATTTCAGCCATTTATTAAGATTTAGTAAGTATTTTCAGTTTGTTTTAAATTTGTTTTCATTAGGCCTCAGGCCTGGATTAAATATTCTGTGTTCTATTTTTTTGTGGTAAGCCATAGCTAATATTTTCAAAAAAATTCAATGAGAATCTTGGAGAACTTCTATTTGGTAACATAAATATAACAGAACTCCAAATCACACTTATAAAGATTTAAACTCAAGAGTATTCAAAGTATCCCCTGAATTGCCAATTTACAATATCAAAATCTGAGAATTAGAACAAATCCATGAATTTATAGCTCTTTTCAAGTGCTGAAGTCCTATATTCTGTTTTAAGAGAGTTGCCCAAAATATTAACACTGGGTGAGTTTGGGGCTTCATTTCTGAAAAGTTCATTTCCTCAAACACAGCACCAATGGGAAAATCTCAAGGGAAATAATTCACTGAAAAAATAATTCACTGTTTAAAATAATTTCTTTGGAATAAAAACAGAAGAACAGAACTTGGATATTTCCCATTTCTGTCTGTAAAAAGGATTCTGCTATATTGCTCTGTAGTGATTTAATGCCACGTGGCAGAAACTAAATACCCTGATTATGTCATTACACATTTTCATGTGCTATCACAATTTAATTTGTTTGTTATGCTTCTCCCTTGAAATCAAATATCAAGTCTAAGAGTACGTGGGACAATGAGTTAGGTCTCCATTTTAATTGAACTTATCTTTGCAATCTAAAATAAAGTATAATAAATTTTTTTGCCAAGTGGTGTTACTATCACTGAACATAGAATTTGTTTTGTGATCTTGCCGCAGAACAATGACTGACTATTACTTTATTTCCCATAAAAGGAGCATAATTATTGCTAAAAATTCATGTTTATTTTTTTTAATTTTTTTTAAAGATTTTTATTTATTCATTTGACAGAGAGAGAGACAGCCAGCGAGAGAGGGAACACAAGCAGGGGGAGTAGGAGAGGAAGAAGCAGGCTCCCAGCAGAAGAGCCTGACGTGGGGGGGCTCGATCCCAGAACACCAGGATCACGCCCTGAGCTAAAGGCAGACACTTAACGACTGACCCACCCAGGCGCCCATAAAAATTCATGTTTAAATATTTGGCTCCATAATTAAACATCACCAGAGTAAATGTGGTCATTTGCCAATATAAAGGTCACTCACATGCCCTGTCCATCAGAGTAAATAAATTCCTCAATAGTTATTTTTCTTATTTTATCAAGGCCCTACATGTTTTGTAGGGATTAACTTGATAAATAGACAAGATATTGAAGATGATAACTTTTTAAGTAGTATTAACATAAAGACTAATAGGTTAAACATTCTCAAAATTCACATGTGGTATTAAAATTTTACATCACTCAAACCTTTCCTTTGAGAAGGAAAGCTGAAGATAACTAATATTAAGCATGGTAAGAGATTGTTTGTCCTGCCTCACTTAAATACATTCTAATTTATGAAAAGGAGAAGAGGAGAGATTTTTCATGTCTTTCATCTTAAGTAGGGCAGCCTTCCTAGTTTCTCTAATTGCACTAAAGAACTAAAGATAAATGTTCACAAAATCAACATGACTGATTTACTTTTTTTCACACAGAGGGAGCTTATTTAGTGCCTAGAAGCAATTTGTGTGTAATAGAATAGAGATGCCATTTCTTCAAATGAGTTCTTTAATGAGCCTTTGTCTCCCACCTTAATCGTGCTTTTTACTTTATTCCCCAGGATGTTCTGGTGTGTTTTGTGCAAAATGATAGGAACGTGTCTACCTGAAGAAATTCTAATAGGACACATCTTAAGCAATAAAAGAAAAGGAGGGATATTATTTTGGAAGGTTACTATTGAAAGGGCCTTTTAAATACTCAAAGAATACTCCATTTGTTTTCAAGAATAAGACTTATGTATTGGGTACATTGTTTATTGACTAGTAATTTCACTCAATTTTCCTAAAACCTGGGAAAGCAATGGTTTTTATTTTTTTCCTAACCAAGTTGCTATATAGATTGTTTACAAAGCTTAATTATACTTTAACCTCATTTTACTTTTTAGGTAACTACATGCTGTTAAAAAATTTTAACTTAAAGAGATATTAATCCTCAATTACCTAAGAAAAATATTGTTAGGTCAGGAGATACATGTCTGATACTATAAGGTTTGGTGAAAGTATAGTGAGAAGTAAATGCTGTCAGAATAAAATACTTCATTGAAAAATTGCTACTAGCAGTTTTCAATAAAATCAATTCAGAAAATAATGCTTCATACCAGTGTCTGAAGTGCAAATGGAATCTGGTTTCATTTATTTATATTAAGCAGTCATTTTTCTATGTTGCACTTAATTGAGCTATTGTTCCCTTCATTAAGTATGCCTCATGAACTTTTCATTTTTGAAAAATGCTGTTCTTCTAGCCACAGTAAATGTGAGGAGGAGAAATCAAATGTCATTTTTAAGAAATACAATATGTGTGTATATATGTGTTGATTTTTTAATACTTAAGAAAATAAGGAAAAATATTAAATAATTTATATTTGTATAAGTCACGTGAATGACTTTCAAGTATCTCCTTGTTGCTAGCATAAACAGTTTATTATAAAATCTTGACACTTGAGACTATAAGGTTTCATCGTTTCACATTGTCATTCTTCCAACTCCAAATAACTGCTAGATAGAAGGTGCCTTAACATCTTAGACCAAAATTCTTTGGGACTTGTTTTTGTATTTGTTTGTCTTTCCATGACTAGAGCAAGCTCTTTAGTTGAGGAAGTCTAAAATAAGTTGAATTTTAATTTTTTTTTGTTATTGACTCACCAGGTTCCCTATGACCCTATTTGTCTCTTTTTCCAACACTCCAATCAACTCAGAAAGTCCCATAAAGTCCTATCTACTTGCCAAAAAAAATAATTAAAAGATATATTGGACAATATAAAGAATCAAGAGGTTAGGAAGTGGAGTTGGGGAATAATCAGAGAACTTCTCTCTCTTTCTCTTTCAATCTCTTTCTCTCTCTAGTTATCTAGCAACTTTTCACAATGTTCTCAACTAGAATGTTTATAGATTCCATGAAAGAGCCGTACCACTTTTTATACTACATTTTTGTGCCAAAAGAACATTACCAAAATTATTCAGATTATAGGCTTCTTTTCCAGGTAAATAAATAAGTGAAAAGATTTCAGCAATTATAAAACAAACACCATTGCATGAGTTCATGATCTTGGTAGTAGGCAAAACATGTAAATCTCTGCTCACATATGTAGAGAAGGTATTTATTTAAAGGTAATCTAATCTGGGTACCAGATAACCATCTCATGTTTTAGAGTCAAAGACAAATGAGCGAGGCTCAAACAATTGGGTGTACCTGTCCAAGACTGAATTTTTTAGAAATAATGTATTTACAGGGCAGTTGATACTGTCCAGACCAATTATGATGGCATAAAGCATCCTATTATAGTCAACATCTCCATTCCAGAATCCTGCAGCACTGTTGAGAAATACTGAGGAATGTCCAGTGGTACAAGATCTACTGAGGGCACCCTAAAGGTTTTTTTTGGTTCCTAAGCCGAACTAGCTGATCTTTCTATATATTATATCAGTACCAAATATGCTTTAAATAAATTGCTTCTCTGTGTAAATGGTCAAAAAATTATTTCTATTTTTCACAATCAAGGTCCCTGATTGATACAATGGTGCTAGTCTTCTGGTTTCAGAAGACTTTTTAATGTGTTCAAAAACTCTGTTTCATCTTCAAATCTTGTGACTTTGAAATACATTTTGGCAAGGTTGTTGTGGCACTAAAATTTGCTGCAGAATAACATGGCTGTTTTGTGGAATCTGTAAAAATTCCAGCTGAATTTCTTTGAAATTCAGTATTCATTCTATCAATAAATGTTAACATACCTATCTACAAATTGCTCCTTTTTTAAAGACTTGTTAATCTATTTTAGAGAGTGTGTGTTAGCAGGAGGAGGGGCAAGGAGAGAGGGAGACAATCAGGCTTCCTACTGAGCAGGGAGCCTGACCCTGGGGTGGGGGGGAACCACTCAATATCAGGACCCTGAGATCATGACCTCAGCCAAAACCAAGAGCTGAATGCTTAACTGACTGAGCCACCTGGGCACCCCAATCTACTCCTTTCTTAAGAGTGTTACAAATGCATTGCCTTTTGTCAATGACAGTATGAACACCATATAGTCTTGCTGCCATGAACATTTTTCTGATGCTTTACTAAACTCCTAACTCTACTACGTGCTAACCTGGGACTAGAGACAAATGCTTATTGTTGAAAACTTTAAAATTGGACTATTTCTGTACTATATCCAGGAGTGCTCTGAGGAGTCATCCTATCTCTCAAAAACTTAGGTGGAATAATAGACGCCATTTGATATTGGAGGTACTTTATAGCATAAGTAAAAGACACAGAAGTAAAATCCCAAGCCACCAAGATTCCTTCCACTCTAACATTATTAAAATTCAGGTTAAAACCTTGTTATTATGGAGTCTACAGGGTATTCATATAATAATATTACATATATTTTTAAATGAATTCAGCGTATTTCAGTGACATGAGAAGTAATTAGTATAGTGATGAGCCCATGAGATCTAAAACCAGAAGAACTGTTTTTGAGTCCCAGCTCTGCTACTTTCTAGCTACATTGTTGCAAGTTAGTCATATTTTCTTCCACAATCTATTTCATCCCCTGTCCATACCAATCTCAAATATTTCTGTGAGGTTCAGTGAGAGAACGAATATAAAAACATTTTGTAATCTCTGCACATTATACAAAAACTAATTATTGTTATGGTCTCAAAGTTGTAAAACTAGGAAGATTTTGTTCATAGTACAGTATTCCATTATGGTCATGGAAGAGTTATTTTATTCATATTGCCTTCTTGTCTTCCTCACAACTACTTTTTCTCTTTTATTTTTCCTTTCAACATAAAAACTACATAAAATAATTCTGAGATGTATGGAGAAAATTGTTCTAAACTAGTGCCATTCAAAAAGATAAGACTTGAGCTGAAAAAGCTAAATACTTTAGCATTTAATACTACTTCCGATATACTTACTGAGGCATAAAAATAGGACAATTTACTATTACTTTGTAGTCTCTGAACATATAACCCTATCTCTCAACTGCACAGTGCCCTGTTCAAATGTCCTGCAATACCTCCTCATCCCTATCATATCCCTATCGTAGTCAAATTCTCCATTTTTTCATGCTTTATAGCATTCATCTTGTTGAAAATGTTTATATCTGATTTAACTAATTTAGGACTCATGTGTCCAAGAACACATTTTCTTTCCTTTTCCTTTTTGTTCTTTTTTTAGGAGCTTATTAAACTAAGCTAACTTCTTATTACAGAAGGATTGTGGGGAGAAAAATATTTTTGGCATTTTAAACATCTTTAATATAATGAAATCTTGATTCAATTCCAAAATTATTATATTACTAGTAGACTTGCAATGGTGTTAGAACTTATTCATAGAAAATACTGTTAATGTATAAATACAAATGTTCATCTTTATGGCTCTACGGTAGTCCTGAGGTCTTATTTATTTATTTTTTTAGAAAATGGATTCAGAAAATATATATTGGTGTGAAATTACATTCTGCTTACTTTTGACAATTAATGTTTGATAGGTTTTGTATGTTTTACCATTAATAGTGACAACTGAGTTCTAATTAATTAATCAGGAAAGCCATTTTTTTTTTTTGAGTGAGGAAAAAAGAGAAATCATTTATAGTGGAGTTCTTCTCTGTAACCAGGGACCACCGCCACAACCATTTTAATAAAGACTTCTTAGCATAAACTGCATTAGACAAATTTAAATTCAGTAGCCTCACTTCCTGTCCTTAGATAACACAGACTTTGCCACTCCATCAGCCAACCTACATCATAAGCACATGTTCTCTTTTGGAGCACTTATTAGGGTCTGAAATTATTGAATTTGTTTACCTTTTTAAAGGCTGTCTCCAACATTAAAAATCTCCATGAGATTTTGCTTCTGCTTAGGATATAAAAAGAATCAAGGAAATGTCATTCCCAGCCTAACAATGAAAAATAAATAAATAAGTCATCAGAATCCTAACTTTTCTTGAATCTCTCAGAGAGTGGAGGTCACAACTGACAAAGTGAACTAAACTACAAAAAGTGACAAGCCCATTCTAGGAGAGAGGGGACACACAAATTGTTTCACTTTTGACAGAACACCAGAAGGAGCAGCTGCCATTAAAAACAACAACAACAACAACAACAACACCAGATAAGACAAAAACAGCTAAAATTTTAGGAATTGCTTAAAGGTTAAATGTAGTCTAGTATGACAATCCTGAATAATTGGGAGTCTCATTAAAGAGGAAGCATGCACCTATTTTCAAGCTCTTGTTCTTAATCTCCTCTGTTAACAAGAAAGATTAAGAACAGGGCAAGGTACCAGCTAAAGCAGCCTACAGTAGCACTGGCTTTCAGGTGGCAATTGGTTGCCCCTGGGTCCCAGTCACATGCTACCACAGTCTACCCAATGTCTTTTCACATACAAACAAATGCCTTAAGACACTGAAGAACAATTAAGAAATCCTTCTATCTGTTGGACCTAAGAAAATATCTGTTCTTTCTGTGGAAGGGTAAAAGCAAAAGTTGTCTTTCCCTGAGTGGGGCACCAGAAATCATCTAGCACCCATAATTTTGTACCAGTCCAAGAAGAGGAACTTCTAACAACTAGGGAAAAGACAAAGCTATCTCTTTCAGAATTCTTCCAACTGATACAAGGCAGAGCTTGGCAGTCATGAGGGAAAGGGGAGATAATGGAAAAAGACAGAAGCACTGAGAAAGCCACACCACTGAGAGCCATTCTTGAAAACCCTACTTATGACTAAGACTTGTTTCCCTTCATCCCAGTACAAGCCTAGCAGTAAGTATCAAATGGTTTACTACTGGTACAGAAGCATGAGCATAGAGGGGGATCCCATATGTGATGAGGCTGCAGGGGTGCTGAGAGCTGAAAGCAGGACATGAACATGGAGAAGACCCCTGTGGCACTCCAGAATCCACACTAACCACAAGGAATGAATGGGAGACTATGGAAAAATTTTAAATGTGTGGGGCACTGAAGATGACTATAGAAACAGAAAAAATAAAACCTAGCTCAACTACGGACTAGACTGGCACAATCCTGTGCATTAGCAGTTTGACGGAGAAGAGAGGTCCCTATTAGAGGATGTATACAGTTTATCCTAGTTTCTATTCTTCCGTATACAATCTTTGACATTCAACAAAAACTTCTAAGTAATAACAATCTATTATATTAAGTTATAGAATAATATATGTCATATTTCCATAACTACATCCTGTTGCTATTGTGGTAAGCTCAAATGTTGTGACTATCCATTTAAAATGCTTGAGAAACTAATCATCTCCTTGTGAGGAGTTTGCCTCTCCACATACCACAGAAAAAGCGATCTCTTGCAGTTCTCATGTATTTTTCATCATGGTTAGTGCAATACCATATACCTTGGATAAAACTAGGGGTTTCCATATGAAGCTAGTGATGCTGGAAGTATTGCCAAGAAACAAAGTCATGGCATTACAGAAAAGTTGAATTTCTTGATATGTACTGCACACAGAGGTCTGCAGCTGTGGCTGTCTGCCATTTCAAAATAAATGAATATATAATAAGAACCATTATAAAAAAAAGAAAAGGAAACTCATGAAGCCATTGCTGCAACTATACCAACAGGCATGAAAACCTTCTATTTTTTGGAAAATACCTTTTATCTCATATTGAGAATACAGTTTTTATGTGGGTACAGTATTGCTATAGAAAATACATACCTATATAAAAAAAAGACATACCTATAGATTCTAATAATAATTCCAGAAAAAGTGAAACCATTATATGACAACTTGAAGCAAAATGAAGTTGAATGATCTAAAGCTAAAAATTTAATGCCAGCAAAGGATGGTTTGATCATTTTAGAAAGAGGTGTGGCTCTAAAAAAAAAAAAGAAAGAAAGAAAACATCAAGAGAGGAGGGCCTAGGTGGCTCAGTTGGTTATGCATCTGACTCTTGATTTTGGCTCAGGTCATGATCTCAGGGTCGTGGGATCAAGCCCCATGTGGGGATCCTCATTCAGTGGGGATTCTGCTTAATGATTCTCTCTCTCTCTCTCCCTCCACCCCCTCCTCCCCATGCACACGTGCACTCTCTCTATCACTCTCTAAAATAAATAAATAGATCTTAAAAAAAAAAGTGAAGATAACAGGAGAAGCAACTTTTGCCAACCAAGGGACAGTAGAGTTTCTAGAACCATTAAAACAACGATTAAGGACAAAAGATATCTACCTGAGTAGGTTTTTAATGCCAACAGAAGTGCTCTCACAAAAGAGAAAAGAAGCAAGCACCAGGGTTTAAGGCAGGAAGGGACAGGCTAACTCTACTCTTTTGTGCAAATGTCATTGGGTTTGTGATCAGGTTTGATCTATGAAGCTGTGAACTCCTAACCTTGAAGGGAAAAGAAACACCAACTGTCAGTCTTTTTGTTGTACAGTAAGAAGGCCTGGACAATGAGAACTCATTTTCTGGGTTTGTTCCATTTATGCTCTGTCCTTGACGTAAGGAAGTACCTTGCCAATAAGGAGCTGCCTTTTAAAGTTCTTTGGGTATTAGGCAATGTCCCTGGCCCCCCAAAACCTCATGAGTTCAAAACTGAAGGGATCAAAGTAGTCTACTTGCCCCCAAACATAACTTCTCTAATTCAGTCTCTAGATCTGGGATCATAAGGACATTTAAGGCTCATTACACATGGTACTCTGTGGAAAGGATTTTCAACACAGTGTAAGGGACCCTGACAGACAGAACATCATGAAAGTCTGGGAGGATGACACCACGAAGATGGCACCATTGTTATAGAAAAAGCCATGAAAACTACTAACCCTGAAACAATAAATTCCTGCTGGAGAAAACTGTGTCCAGATGTTGTGCATGACTTCACAGAATGCACAACAGGATTGTCTGTCATGGAAATGATGACAGAAATTGTGGCTACGGCCAACAAGGTGGGTGTGAAGGACTTCAAGATATGGATCTTAGAGAAGTTCAAGAGCTAATAGACATCACACCAGAGGAATTAGCAAAAGATAACTTGACAGAGATGAGTGCTTCCAAACCAGTTGCCAGATGATGAGAAAGAAGATATACAAGAAACTGTCAGAGAACAAATTGACATTAGATAATTTGGCAGAAGGCAGAAGACAATCCACTTATTCAAGACTGCGTTGACTTCCTTTGCAACATGAACCCTACTATAATACAGGCAGTGATGCTAAAGCGAATGGTGGAAGAAATATCGGTACCATACAGAAACATATTCAGAGAAATGAAAAAGCAAAAAAGTCAGGCAGAAATTGTGATGTGTGTCTGTAAACTTACACCAAGTGTGCCTACCTCTCCTGCCTCCCTTTCTTCCTCCTCTACGTCTTCCCTCTCTGCCCCCCCCAGACAGGAAGACCAACCCCTCCTCATCCTCCCCTCTTCAGCTGACTCAATGTAAAGACAATGAGAATTAAGACCTTTATGATGACCTACTTCCACTCAATGAATAGTAAGTAAACCTCATGCTGTTCAGTTAATAAACTTACCTGTTGTGTGTGTATCTTTGTGTGAAAATCTAACATCTATAGGGCAAGAACTGTTTAAGATATTTTTGTGTCACCATCATCATTATTGCTTAAGGATTCATCCTGTAGAAGATAATGTGCAAGATTTGTATGAAAGCAGATAGCCTGTACTTACATAGGTATAAGGTGAGTGATACTTAGTATAAAAGTAACAGTGTGTTCATTTTCTTACTATTTTATAAGTTTGCTTTTAAAGAAATAGAGTACTATATAATATACCCCTCTCTCTCACTGTCACAATAGTTACATGAGTTTGGGAAAGTTACTTAAATTCTCCCCTCCAATTGTCTAACCTCTAAAGTAAGCATTATATTAGTATCTGACATATAAAGTTGTTTTGAAGATTAAATAATAAAGTACTTAGTATAGAGAGTACAATGACATCTATAGCACACCGTATAACGTTACGAAAGTTCAGCAGATATTAGTTTTCTCGTGTCGGAACTACCTCTGACTGCACAAATGTTCTATATTTTTTCTTCTCTCCACTTATTTTCAAGTATTATTCCACCCTTTAAGTTGGAGCAAAACAGAAGTAAGTGTGCTTTTTTCTCATCTTTCAAAGTAGCTGGAGACACAAACACTCTCTCTTGGCTCAAACAAGCTATTCATTGCCTCTCTACCCACAACCAATTCGTTAGATTACCAGGCCATGAAAAATAGGGTAATAATGGAAATGCACATTATTTATCTTAATAGGAGGTCATATCAGTGTTAAATGGGAGTAAGTTATAAAATATGAGCTTCTCCCTAACAATAACATGGAATAAGAATTCAAGTTCAGATTAAAAACAAAAACAAAACTTTGGAGGTGTCTATCATGGAAGAAGTATAATGTACTTTAATAAAAAAGAAAAATACACACAGGAAACAGACTGTATACAATTAAAACTCAAATTGAGTATTTAAGAGAACTGTTAACAGCTTTAGAAAGGGATCAAATTGCCCTCCGAGTTCTGATAATTTTCTATCACCTTAAAGATAAATGAAATGTGATTTCCAAAACCAGCAGAAAGGACAACTCTCCTCAAACAGAACAGTAGAGGCTATCGGCTAACTGCTGATTGTGTGTTATTTCATTAAATTGTATCATAAATCCACACATTCTATAAAAGGTGATAGTATTTACACCCCGAAGGGGAAATATTTAAAACTATGTCTGAAATAAAGCCATCTCTTAGAAAATTTTTTGTCAAGTGCACAACTTCTTAAAGTGTCTGCATGACCATTTAACCCTCAACCCTCTCCTTAGCCTTCAGATTTCCAGTGCTCCTTTCTCATCTGATTCTTGGAATCAGTCATCCTTCCTTACCACTTCAGAAGCAAGGCATAGTTGGAATCTCAATACGTTTAAAATAAAAGAAAAACCTATAAAGGGCACATTAAGACATAAAGGTGACCTTTAAATAAACTTAATTCCACCATATTGAAGGTGATGAAGTATTTGATGATTTTTAAATTTGGCAACACAATCTAAACATCTTAAACATGATGTTCCAGAAAATGACTAGTTCCAATGTGTTGGATTGCCGAGTCAGAGGCTTTAGTCGTCTGATACTGTGAGTACCACACACTGAGTGAGATGGATAAGCACTTACTAGGCTAATGAGTTCACCTTCAAACTCAGAATACTCAAATTGAAATAAATCACCAGGCAACTGCATCAGCAGCCACAGAAAAGAAAAAAAAATTAATAAATTGCAAACCAAAGAAATATTACACATCACCAAAGGACCCTATTTCACCACTTCTATGACCTCACTAGTTACAAAATGCCCTTTTATCTAAGAATTCCACCAACAATTTTTGACACACTGGCAATTCATATATGACATATCACTGATTCCAAGATGCATCTTGATTTTAGAGATGTTAAATGTGAAAAAAAAAAGTGTATTTCTGAAAGTTAAAATGTGGCATTCTTTATTTTGTTCATTGGCTTTTACTTTTGGCTCTTGAAACAAATGGAAGTTTCACTCTCCATTCTAAAATGTCTGATATTTTTTAAATCCATTTAAGCAGAAAATGACTTTACAAATGTAGACAAAGCATTCCAGAGTGACTTGGTCTGACATCAGAGCTGTAGTCACTGAAGATACAACAGTTAAACAAACTGAAACAACAGGAAAAAAAAATCCTTGGCCCTTTTGCAGCTTACATGTGTGTGCTTGTTTTGTTGGTTCTCAATACCCTATTTAATTCTGTCAGTGAACTTTTCTCTTCTTTGCACTCCTATAGCAACTTTAACTCTTGTAAATCGTGCTAATTACTCACCTCTCTTAGGACCATTTTTCCTATTGTCTTTCCTTCTGTCCTCTTCACACTCTACCGAGCATATTTTCTGATCAATATCTGAAAGGATTGAACTATCAATTCTCTCAGAAAGAAAAAGAAATTTACAAAAAGAGGTTAGAAAGCTCCAAGCCATGTATTTTCTTGTAGAAATCAGAACAAATGAATTATCTTGTCTATTTCATTAAGTTCTAAGAATAAGACATGTCAAGATTTAGAAGCCATTACCCCACTGATGACAGCCACCACATCTTCATTAGAGCAAAAATATATGCATTCAACTGCCACTCTTTTTAGACACATTTGCAACTCCTCTGGTGAAACTAAGAAGGAAAAAATACCCTATTAAAAGCTGCAAGGACACTGGCCTCTATTTGACTGTGGCAATTATCTTACTACAGAGCATTTCTGAAGGATAAATTGTTTATATTGTTCTTATAAATAACCTAAGACAGTCGTTTTCTGTAGTCAGTGACAGCTTTAGAATTAATAAATAGGAGGGTCTTGTAGTGACTGGTCTGTGTGTTGGGTAGAGTGTAGGGGACTTCTCTTGAATCTGCATCTCCACCATCCTTAGGGAAGACTGCGAAACTACTAGTTTTACATCAAACACTTGGAAGAGGGTGGTATAACTAATGAAGATCATGAAAAAGAGGAGAACAGCCTGGGTGCATCTCAATGCTTTCTAGACTGCTAATGGGATCAAAAACACATCCTCGAACCATCAGCACAGGACTAGCAAAGCTCATTTCATTCATGGGGAACCCATAGCATGTGAGGTGCTCCTATGAGGTAGCATGCATCCCAATAAAGTGAGGTAAAGGTAGTAATATAGTTCCGGTGAGGAAGATGCCTTCTGCAAGAAAAACTGTCCTCTAACAAATTTTAAAACTCAAATTATTAAATACAAGAATTTATTTCTAAAACTTCGGTTCTTATTCATTTTTCTTTAAAGTGCCTAAAGTACCCAAAGATCTGTATTTTCCTTCTCTACTTTCAGTGTAAAATTAATCAATCATATAAATCTGTAGGGCTACTCAAAAGTAATTTGAGCATGAGAAACAACATTATATATATTTGGATACATATGTTATTACTAGCTGATATTAATAATGATACATTTTACATAACATTGATTTTTCACTTCTCTACAGCAGTAAAGGCATCACAGATCATGACTCTATTGTTTTTAAGCATAGGCCATGCAGAATGGTTAAAAAAAACAAAAACAAAAACTAGACACACTGCATGTGGGATATTATAAGGAAATTTTGCATATTTTAAATATAATACAGGGCTCTTGACTCTACCAAATTCTATCTGGCTGGAAGTAAAAATGATGGTACTCACTTCAAATACTTACCTTGTGAGGCTAAATAATCAGGTAACATGATGATTATGATTTTTAAATTTCCTTTTTTATACTTACCATCCTGTAGACACATCCACAAGGGGGTAATAACAGTAGCCTTAGCTATTTCAATATATTTTCACATTGTCTAGCACATGAAGCCTGAGTGAAAAATAATTAAGGCCATATTTTGCTTTTCTCAAAACTGGAGGAAGTAATTGATTTCTGAACCCTTACTTCTGTGAATTAACTTATTTGGAATTCTTCCTGAATAATCCGAAGAAATCCGATTCATGCCTTCCTTCATATGTAAAGTTTGTATGCAATTGAATTCTTTTAGATTTTTTTTTTTTAATGCTAAGGACAGGTACATAGATGTAGCCCATTAATTGATTTTGCCAGGTTGTTGTGAACTCATCGATTTGTATATGCAGGTTTTGCTTCAGAAAAAAAACCAAAGTGTTCTATTTAGCGTTAGGTAGTTGCTTGTATTCATATTTTTTAGCCTACTTTAGAAATACCATTGTTTTGTTTAGTTAGCTCTGTTTGTTAGTTCTGTTTTGACCTCTTCCATTATTTTAACACTATTTGTCAAAGAAAGAAAGAAAGACGTTTCTTTCACTTCTTGAAAAGCTCACGCTTGTAATTTATATCACTGTTTTGATTATTAGATCATCTGCTTCTTACTATAGGAAATGTCCACTGAAATATTTTTATCAAATTCTAAAATATAATTATTTTAAAATTTTAAAATTTTTTTAAGAGAAGGAGAAAGTGGGGGGAAGGTGAAGAAGGAGAGAAAGAGAATATTAAGCAGGCTCCATGCCCAGTGCAGAGCCCCACTTGGGGCTGAATCTCACAACCCTGAGATCATGACCTCAGCCAAAATCGAGAGTTGGGTGTTTAACTGAGCCACCCAAGTTCCCCTAAAATTTTTTTACTTTTAAAATTAATCATACTGAGGGTAAAATTCACAATTGAGATTGTTTCAAAATTAATTACCCCCTTTTTCTCTGAAATCAAATTTATATTCACCACAATTAAACCCTGCTAACATTATCCTGCATAATGTTTTCTAAGCTTATATGACATAATATCTTAATTAATGCATGTGTATGCATGTATCTAAAATTTATATTCATAGACAGGTTTGCAGCAAAGGAGCTTTTTCTATTTTTCTATTCCTAAACTAAATTTAGTTCTAGAGCAAAAAGCCAGCAGGATATTTAATTTTGAAAAGTGGAAGTATTTACATTTGAATCTGGGACAAGAAAAATCTTATTCTTTATCATCAGTTTATTTAATTGTTGGATATTGGTTAACTATTTAGGTTATTTCGAATTATTTCCCTACTATAATGACATTTCAAGGAATATTGCTTTTGTATATGATTTTATAAATATGTTAATGAGGGGGTCTGCTCATATTTTTATTAAGACTTGTTTCGAGATACCATATATATGTAAATGTATATATAATTTTTATATATGTTATTTTCCATATACCATATACCCAGTCATTTTAATGAATTTTAACAATTATTCCATTTTTATTGAGACATAATTAACATATGGGATCCTATTAGTTTAAGGTATACAACACAGTGATTCGATATGTCCACATAGGTGAAATGATTTCCACAATAAGTTTAGTTAATATCACCTCGTAGTTACATTTTTTTTTCTTGTGATGAAAACTCTCTTAGCAACTTTTAAATACAATACAGTATTGTTAACTATAGTGGCCATGCTGTACCTCAACCCCTAGAATTTATTTATCTTATACCGGAAATTTGTACTTGGACTACTTTCACCTATATCCCCCAAAACCTACCACACCCCATCTCTAACAACCACCTAGGATTTTGCTCTGATATTAACTGAGAGAACCTAGAGGTAAATGTCATAGGATTCCGCTAGAACTTTGAACTCTCAAAGTTGTCCATACTGAGCCATCAGCAATTTGCCAATTATAGTTCTGGTTTCCCTACCCTGGCATTGGATCCCATGCTGGTGTCTGCCCCTGGGTCTCTGTGCCTCCTTGCATTCATCTGACTTCCCAATCTCAGGGGCAATAGTTTACCCTGTGTCTTGTCTCTTTTATAGATCCTAGAAGAGGTCTTGATTTATCAGACTACTCAGCTTTTTACTTGTTAGCCCAGAGTGGCAACTTTCATATGTGTAGAACTGAAAACTGGATGTATCCTTATTGAATTTTTACATTGTTGGCATTGATTTTATTTTTATTTTTTGTTTCCTTGCCCCTTTTTCCATCAGCACTATTACTTCCTATTGGTCCAGAAAATTTAGCCAACATAATTAAATCATAAAACTCATGAAAGAAGAAGTAAAAATAACAATCAATACAGATTGTATATTGTTGTTTACCTATAAAAAGAACATTTTTTTCTGAAATTTTCAATTTCTGAAACTTTATTCTTTTCTTTTCTTTTTTTTGTTTTTGTTTTTGGGCAGCAAAGCAAAATTTATTGAGCGATAGTACAGGGCTCCTGAAGAGGGAGGGGACCCGAGAGGGTTACCACTGGAGTTTCTAAGTCTAAGTCTAGGGGCTTGTTGGCTCTGTTTTAATCTGATTAAAGCTCCGTGTGCCTGTCACCCAATCAGGTTTTTGTCATCTACCTATCACGTGGGACAGGGTGGAAGGCTCCTTCCAGGGAGGTCTGCAACTTTATTTTTATTCTTAATTTATACACCCTTGAATTTACAATCGGTATTAAGTATATGGCCTTCTGTGGCAGATTGAATAATAGGCACCCAAATATGTCCAAGACTAAATCTTCAGAACCCCTTAATATGTAAGGATTATAAGGCAAAAGGGAATTAAGGTAGCAGATGTAAGTGAGGCTGCTAATTGACCTTGAGAGGGGGAGATTATACTGGATTAACAGGGTAGGTTCAATGTAATTACAAGGGTCCATATAACTGAATGGAGGGAAAAAAAAAGAGAGAGAGAGAGAATCAGAGAGATGACGACATGGAAAGGACTCAACTGTATATTGGCCTTGGTGATGGAGAAAGGGGGCCATGAGCCAGGGAATGCAGGCAGCCTTTAGAAAATGGAAAAGGCAAGAAACAGACTTTTTTCACAGAGACTCCAGAAAGAATATACCTTGGCCACACCTTGATTTTAGTCCAGAGAGACCCATTTCAGACTTATAACTTCCAGAACACTGAGTTTGTGGCATTTTACTGGCATTTTACTGCAGCAATAAAAAATATACCCCTTTAACTTCACCTTATAAAATACTCTTTTATGTTCCAACATGTATTTTCCTTTATAATTATCCTCAAACAGGTAAAAATCTATCCGGACACAAGTTTTATCAAAATGTGAAGCATGTGATCACACTGTCCCACACTATAACCACTTGAGTGTTTTTCAAATATCTTTCCCAGACATACATTTGAAAAGTATTATTTCTATTATAACTTCCAGTATCTAACAGCCATTTGTGTGTTGTCAATAAGATTTCTTTCTAGCATTTATTAAATACTCTGAACCTCTAGGAAATTAAAATCTTCTCTTCTGTCTGCTATCAGGACTCTTCCTTTATCCACTCAGTTTTATGGGATTAAAAATATGGATAGGGGCGCCTGGGTGGCACAGCGGTTGAGCGTCTGCCTTCCGCTCAGGGCGTGATCCCGGCGTTATGGAATCGAGCCCCACATCAGGCTCCTCTGCTATGAGCCTGCTTCTTCCTCTCCCACTCCCCCTGCTTGTGTTCCCTCTCTCGCTGGATGTCTCTGTCTCTGTCAAATAAATAAATAAAAAATCTTTAAAAAAAATATGGATAAATTATAGTTGCATAGTTATAATTTATCACTATCAGACAGAGAACTGTATGCACCTAATGAGAGCCGTACTTACCTAATGAATCTAGAATGTGATATGTGGGTTTGGGTCCCAATAAGTAATATGTTTTTGCTGTAGAAGAATGGCCACTCTGCTTTTTTGTTTGCAATGGACTAAATTTTTGGATAACGTGTAAATAGCAAAGGAGAGACAAAGCAAATTACTACCTATTCTGATGTTGTCATAACATTGCTGACCTGCCGGTTTCACTCAGTTTCATTCTACTGGCATTGGAGTTAATGGAAATTTCCCCAGATACCATTTGAAACAGGAAGCCTGTCTTAAATTCTCAGCAAACAATCCCTTTGGCAGTGGCTTCTTAACCTTAACATCTGCTTATCTTATCACAAGACAAACTTGTGCTGCCCTTTTGAAATGATCTTCTTATAAAGAAACCTAAACACTAAGACTAGTTAACAATGGTAAAAAAACAAATCAGGTCCATTTGGCAACAGTGTCTTTGAAATTGGTAAATTTCCAATACGAAAGGAACATTTTTCCACCATCAAGGTCTTCTTTACATTCCAATTAATACCTTTCCTAAAGATCAGAATAAGGGCAGAAGTGAGGACATCCACGAATGGTCGTTTAAATGCCAGCAGATAAGGAACTTCCATTAAATATTTTTGAAATTACCACTCTGCTGTGTCTGGAATTCAAAGCCAGCAGAATTGACTAAAATAGTCTTCTAGGTCCACTCCAAATATTTCAAATGATGAAGGGTCTTGTAGGAATATGGCAGAGGTGGTGCTAATCTAAGGACAGATCTGTGAACATAAATCCAGATTGCAGATCAAGGATTGAAAGGTTAGACAGATCCCAACCGGAAGAATTCTAACTCTAACTCTGGCTGTTCCAGAACTTCAAAGGGGCAAGTTATTAGCAACAGAGATCAGGGATTTCATTTAGCACAAAGAACTGGACGATCAAAGTAGAGTCTGGGAACCAAGAGACTAGAGCATCAGAATGAAAAGGGCTCCAGGACAATCCTCATAGCAGGCTCTCCCAGAGAGCAATTTATCCGGGATCAAGATCATTCCAGGCTGAAGGGTTGGCCCGTATTTATAGGTGGATGCTAATGTAATTTAGAGGCATGTGGATGTCAGCAGACATAAAGTCAACGAATACTCTCATCTTTAAACTTTTAACAACCATTACTGAGTGACTATTTTTGAATCCTTGCATTTAAGTACTGTTTGGTACTTAATTTCTAATACATTAATCTTTGAGATACTAGATTTTATTTTGCTTTTTAAATTCCCCTCATATTTGTATACTCTTTTTTATTTTAATTTTATAGCCAGGTTTTTTAACTTCCTGAGTCAAAGATTTTGGCAGCTATACAATCAAGAATAGCTCAAAGTAACCTGTCTTTCGTCAAAGCCTAAGCAAACTGAATAGAATATGATAGGAGACCTGGGGACGTAGGGAAACAGAGAGAGGATCTTCACAGCACAGATAAAAGTTTCTGCCCAATAGGAAAAACTAGGGAGATCAGAGAGATCCTTCTGCCCACCAGGAAAGCAGGACCTCAAAGATGATACCCAAGCAGAGCTGCAAAAGGTCAAGGAGCCACTGCCATTTGGACAGTGCAACCTACCTGCAGTGACCATGATCTGTCCTGGAAGCTAAAGGACTTTCATCTTCCAGGGGCTAAGTAAATTTCCCAAACATTGGTGAGACATTGCAAGAGATAAAAGGACACAGTGATAACTGTTCTTACTCAAAGATTGTTAGGAGTGAAAATTAAGCCAGCAATTATTTTTTCATAATTAAATTTGTGGACTAAGAGCCATACCAACCATACATGTTCTCACAACAATATCTGAACACTATAAAGATTATTTTTCTAAATTACTCAGAAAGTCAGATGAAGTATGCTATCATTACTTTAAATAACTGTAGATTAAAATATTCTGATAAAATATTCTGATAAAAATATTTTAATATCCAAATTATGTTTCCCCCCAGTTTTGATATTGAAAGCAAATAAAATTTTAAAATCATGAGTAATATCATGCCCACATAGAATAAAGATAAAGATATTAAATAAGAAAATCATACTTCCCCTATTGAGCTCTGAATTTTAAATGGAATCTTCTGAAAATTCATTCTTTTCCTCTTATAATGGTAAAATTCATTCTACTCCTGAAACCAATATTACACTGTATGCTAACTAACTAGAATTTAAGTGAAAATTTGAGAAAAAAAGAAATATAAACTTAAAAAAAGTCAAATTCAGTTTACTGAACTAGAAAAAAAGAAGAAAAAGCATTTACAATTTGTATTTTTAATTTCTGCTGTTGCAAATCGCACATTAGTGAACATCTTCATGCATCATGACACTTTCTTCTCTTGTGGAAAACTTCTACCACCGAGCAGACTTTGTATTATTTATTATTGTATCTGTCTCAGCAACTTTGATCTGCTGAAAAGAGCTGTTTTCGTCTTTGGGAATGTACTCTATCAAGCATGATATCAGATTAGGAAAGATTTTGAATCCTGGGCAAGGTGATTAGTATGCTCACATTGGCTTATCACCTATGCATGAGGAATTTGGCCTGAGAAGCAATATTTTAAGCATTATTAAATGGTTTCTACGGCACCCACGTTTTTTAAGAATCCAAGAGAGCAGGACATATGTAGATATAATAGCATGTTGAAGATAGACTTTCTAATTAGAATAGGAAAAAAATTTCCAAGAAAAACAACAAACTTTGTTCCATTAAAATGCTCCTTTGTTCCCTATGAATATTTTTGTTGGCATATGTATTCATAAAGCGGTGTTTTGTTCCTGAATTTTATTAAACTTGATAAAAGTAATACCTCATGTGTAGTTACATTTGGCATCATTTTATCATAAAAGAATATTTATCTTTTACACATCCTATTAAAAGAATATTTATCTTTTACACATCCTAACCGTTTCAAAAAATATGTTGTCTATGACTTAAATATCCCCTCTAAATTTATCTGGTTTTATTTGTGACTATAAAGCTGTAAGAAATTTTAAAGTTTGTGAATTTTTTAATGATTTCCTTCATTTCTTTTATTCATGCATCACATGTTCTTAATGGTGGAATCTCTTGTTATCTATAAAATAGTACCTTATTTTAATGAAAAAATAACCCTATTGATGTTTAATGCATGTTCCTACCATCTATTTTCCATGTACTTTTTTTTCACATTAAAACATTATAGTCGTCTTTTTTTCACCTAGTAGCATATTGCATGATATATTATAAGATGGCTTAAATATTATTTCTGCAAAATATTCCTTTTAATAGGGGCGCCTGGGTGGCTCAGTCGTTAAGCATCTGCCTTCGGCTCAGGTCATGATCCCGGAGTCCTGGGATCAAGTCCCGAATCGGGCTCCCTGCTCGCGGGAAGCCTGCTTCTCACTCTCCCACTCCTCCAGCTTGTGTTCCCTCTCTCGCTGTCTCTCTCTGTCAAGTAAATAAAATCTTTTAAAAAAATTCCTTTTAATAGTTAAAATATTAATTGTATAGCCATGCAATAGCTTATTTACCTAGTGTGAGGGTTTTGTAAACTTTCACATTAATATTAGGGGTCCCTGAGTGGCTCAGTCGGTTAAGCGACTATCTCCAGTTAAGCGTCTGCCTTCAGTTCAGGTCATGATCTTGGGGTCCTGGGATTGAGCTCTATGTCCGGCTCCCTGCCCAGTGGGGAGACTGGTTCTTCCTCTGCCCCTCCCCCAGCTCATGCTCCCTCTCTCTCTCTCAAATAAATAAACAAAATATTGAAGTTTTCACACTAATATTAATGATTCTTATGCCCATGTTTTATCAGAAAATTATTTAGTGTATCAGTGTGAGACAATAGTAGTATAACATTTCTAGGTAATCTAGTTTATCAATAACAGAGTGCGTTTTGATAATTCTCACATCTCTTTGTTACTGATTTCAAGAATTCTAATCAAAACTCAGTAGTCTTTTTCAGAGAGACTTTTAAGTGGCTTGCATTATTGT
>NC_048235.1:19291401-19299257 GCF_002007445.2 Ailuropoda melanoleuca | reverse complement strand
AAAAAACAACTTGCATCTCTGCAATTTTCCTCCCAATCTTATAGAAGGTCACCCTCACTTTTCTTGGCTCAGACTAATTCTGTCTACTTTTCTCTCAACACTAGCTCATTTCTTCTCTTGAATGAGCTTCCATCTGCTATAACTTCATAGGGAGTTGTCTTCTGAAGGGTCAGAAACATATATTTGGATTTCACAATGACAAAATCCATTCAATGACTCTGTCATTTAGGGTTCTTTGCAAACTGATTCTGACTAGCTCAATAATTTCTTTATGTAAATATATTTTGAAAGATACTAAGAAGCTAATAATATTGAAGGAAATGCTAACAAAATGATCAGGCCTTAGAAAAAACTGGAACCAAGGCAGCTCTTCTCTAACCAATAAAACTCATTAACTTTATTGTCAAAATGGCTTAGCACCAAATATTTATCTCCTTCCTAATGTTTGTTTAGCATGTATATTCCCAGGAGGGTGTCTGGCATGTTCAGCAAAGGCCACATTCTCACTTATGGCCGAGACTGGGAGGTGGGTGAAATGGTAGGCAGTTCCTATAATGCTCACTGCATCTCCACTGCCTGGTTCATTAGTTGACNTCACTGCATCTCCACTGCCTGGTTCATTAGTTGACATATAGCTGGTGCTCAAAAAATGATTGGTGAATTTAAGTACTCTAAGGGACCCATTTCTTTTGATGAAGGCATATGTTGGTAAACGGTTTAACTGTTTTTAAGATCCTATACTTCTATCCTTTCAATTTCTCTTCAAACTCTTCATGCTTGTGTTTTTGTTAGAAATCTATGCTTGAAGTAATTATCTCTATTTCTTCTATAGACTCAAACCCTAGTGAGTTATTTTTCCCTCCGTAGCATCTTCCTTCCTCTCTTTGCTACGCTTGAATGTAACTTGTCAGCCCTTCATGTTGTGTGCTTTTTAGGAATTCCTGTCTCACCAAAAACAGCACCTGAATGAAATTGCATCTGAGCTTGACCACAAATCAATTCCTTTCATCCTATTATTGCTAACTTAACTTAACTAACTTATTGATCCATGTCAAAACAATATCCAGGATTTCTTTGTTAATAATTAATTGTTATTTTTTGTGATTTCAAACATAGAGACACCCCTCATGGTTCATTATTTCAACCATTTGTCAGTCATGTAGGTGAATGTCAAATAAACTGTCTCCAAGAAAATGTATCTGCCCTTGAAAAATTTTTAGACACTCTAAAGGCCATTCTAGTTCAACCAAATCATTAGCCTATAGCTTGTCATCTAAATCAGTATTCAACTAAAAAATATACTTGGGAGAGTACATAATATAAAATGCCAGTAATAGAAAGCATTATGTTATATGCTGAAAAATTCTATATGAATGGTCCATTGGTAAATAAAAAGCTGGAACATGGAGCAAAGTATAACAGACTTATGTATGAGACTCATGTTTGGTGAGATACTGACACCTAGACTCTAATGAATTTTTCCAAACACAATTCCCAAACAAAAGGAACAAAAGTACTCGGACTAATGGCTGATTTAGAGATGAGAACAGACACTATGCAAAAATATAAGATGAGCCTAGAACATCTTGTGGTACCAAAAAGAAAGGAAGTGCTAAAAAAAAGGATAAAAGATAAAAGATAAAAGAAGGGTGAGGCATATCATATTGACACAGTTGCCAATTTCCCAACAAAGCTGGAATAATTTGAGCAATAAAAGAAATAACAATAATGTTGGATTATAACACAATGAATACAGTAAGTATTCATGAGCCTCTAATAACAAAATAAAATAAATAAATAACAAACTAAATAAATGAAGAGACAACTCTTTCTTATGGAATAATTCCAATTAATGCACATAGAAGGAAAATGGTAAATAGAAAACCCACCATTAGAAAACCACAGTAATAATTTCTGCAGGCAAGAACTCCCCTTACCCGCCTAAAGACAGACCCTCCAGAAGGAATTCGAATGCCATAAATCCCTTTCCCGGGAGTTCCATCAACCAGCAAAATGTAACTCTTACCATAGGAGAGGAGACTCGAAGTCAGTATTACACCCAAACAAACTTAGTCACAAACTAACACACTTCCCATCTATTCTTCTAAAGGCCCATTCCTCTCTTCTGGAAATCACTGACTCTCTTAAGTTGCCTACATTCGCTCCGCCCCTCTCCCCTATTAAGAGAATATATAAGCTCTCAAATCTTATTGTTTGAGTATTCACTTTTTTCCATGTGTGCCCTGTACACATAATAAAAATTAATAAATTTGTATATCTTTTCTCTGTTAATCTGCTTCTTGTCAGTTTGCTTCACAAACCCAGCTATCAATCCTAGGAAAGTAAAGGGAAAGTTTTTCCTCCCCTACACTACACACTGCAATTAAAAGACAAAGATGTTCAATGTGGCTTTTTAAAAAGTCAACCTATTATGTTTACAAGAGAACATCCTTTAAATTTAAGGACATAGGTTGAAAGAAAGTATGGAAAAGCAAAGCAAGTATCATGAAAACATTCATTAAGCACTGTCGTGAATACCTTAGTATCCGATAAAATAGATTTTAAAACAAAAAATATTAGAAAAAAATGAAATTTCATGATTAAAAGTACAACTCAACAGGAAGAAATAACAATCCTAAATTTGAAAATACCTAATAGCATAGCTTCAAAATACATAAGGCAAAAGGTGAGAGACCTAAGAGGAGAAACTGACAAATACTTAATCAGAGTTGGAAATTTTAACATACTTCTGTCCGTAATTAATAGAACAACAAAATAAAAAACAATGAAGGATTTATTTATAAAGGATTTAAACATTATTCAACAACTCTATGTAATTCATATTAGAACACTATACCAAATGTTCTTGTAAGTGTACATGGAACATTTACAAAAGAAAAGGAAGAAAAGAAGGAGGAAGTTTAAAAAAGAGAAAGAGGAAAGGAAGAAGGGAAAGATAAAAAGAAAAGGGGCACAAAAGTCAGAAGTATGAAAAATATTAACTTTATCGTTGGTCAAAACTAGATTGTAGAACATAGTTTGACACATGGCCAGAATCAAACTTCCACATAATTTGTCTCCACAATTAACTTTACCCTGTGTTCACCAAAAGGGTACATAGGCAGTAGTGTATTATCTCCTCAGAGAGAAAGAGCTGCCTCAACAAGCTTATAGTAAGAAGGAGTGAAGAGTATTGAATACTGTGGACAGGCTGTTCCATAGTGAGGGGGGGGGAAAGTCTATGTCCTGTATGTGTACACTACTCCTTCTTACTCCTTTTCCTAATTTTAGATTATTGAGTGAACAGAAGTGTGGACCCTGCTTTCCAAAATCTGCAAGCGGTGGCAGTTCCTATTTCAGGGTTACAGATAGAAACTCATCAAAAACAAGAGGATGTTTACCACAGCCACAAGGAAGAGTCTTGACAATATCTCATTTCAAGCATTAGAGTTTTTCAGTTCCTTAAGGGGGGTACTTGTTATGATGAGCACAGGGTGTTATACATAAGTGATGAATCTCTAATTAAAGAAATATGAAAAAAATGTCCTGGAACAGCATTGGGAATGTACCGAATGCTGCTGGATTGTTCACTTAAAAAATGGTTAATGGTTAATTTTATGTTGTGTGAATTTTACCTTGATTAAATAAGTAAATAACTTTGTAAAAAATAATAATAATAAAGTTTTTTCAGTACTGCCACAGATTCAAAGAAGCAATCATTAGCGCTAAGAGAGATTTCACTAAAGCCTTTTAATACAGCAATATGTCAAGCTGAACAAAACAGAGAATGAAGTGTGAGTCACAAGAATAGTCTTAGGGAACTCAATGACTACATCAAACGTAATAACATTCCTATCATAGGAGTCCCAGAACAAGAAGGGAGAAAAGGGGGCAGAAAATTTATTTGAGGAAATAATAGCTGAAAACTTCCCTAATCTGGAGATTGAATCAGACATCCAAATCCAAGAGGCACCAAGAACTCTCAGCAAAATCAACAAAAGTAGGCCAACACCAAGACATATTGTAATTAAATTTGCAAAATATAGCAATAAAGAAAAAATCATAAAAGCAGCAAGACAAAAGAAGCCCTTAACTTAACAATGGGAGACAAATAAGTCTAGCCGAAGATCTCTCCACATAAACTTTGCAAGGCAGAGGGAGTAGCATGATATATTCAACATGCTGAATGCAAAAAATCTGCAGCCAAGAATAGTCTACCCAGCAAGGCTATCATTCAGAAAAGAAGGAGAGATAAAGAGTTTCCCAGACAAGCAAAAACTAACAGTTTATTACCACAAGATGAGCCTGGCAAGAAATATTAAAGGAAACTCTTTGAGTAAAAAGGAAGAACCAAAAGTGACAAAAATAAGAAAGGAGCAGAGAAAATCTCCAGAGACAATGACAAAACAAGTAATAAAATGGCACTAAATACAAATCTGTCAATAAATACTGTGAATGGTGTGCCTGGGTAGTGCAGTTGGCTAAGTATCCAACTCTTGGTTTTGGCTCAGGTCATGATCTCAGGCTTGTGAGATCAAGCCCTGTGTCGGGCTCCACACTCAATGTGGAGTCTGCTTAAGACTGTCTCTCCTCTGCCCCTCCCCACCCCTCTAAATTAAATTAGTAAATCTTAAAAACAATACATACATACATACATACTCTGACTACTAAATGCTCCAATCAAAAGACAGAGGACATAGAATGGATCAAAAAACAAGGCTCATCTATATGCTGCCTACAAGAGACTCATTTTAGACCTAAAGACACTTGCAGATTGAAAGTGAGGGGATGCAAAACCATTTACCATGCAAATGGACACCAAAAGAAAGCCAGAGTAGCAATACTTATAACAGACAACCTAGACTTTAAACCAAAGACTGTAACAACAGATGAAGAAGGGCACCATATCATAATAAAGGGGGCTGTCCAGCAGGAAGATCTAACAATTGTAAATATTTATGCCCCCAACATGGGAGTACCCAAATATATAAAACAGTTAATAACAAACATAAAGGAACTCACTGATAATAATACAATAATAGTAGGGGACTTTAACACCCCACTTACAGCAACGGACTGTTCATCGAAGCAGAAAATCAACAAAGAAACAATGGCTCTGAAGGACACACTGGACTTAACAGATTTATTCAGAGCATTTCATCCTAAAGCAGCAGAAAACACATTCTTTTCAAGGGCATATGGGACATTCTCCAGAATAGATCATATACTAGCTCACAAATCAAGTCTCAACAAATACAAAAAGACTGAGATCATACCATGCATATTTTCTGATCACAACGCTATGAAACTTAAAGTCAACCACAAGAAAAAATTTGGAAAGAGGATAAAGGACATGCTACCAAACAATGAATGGGTCAACCAGCAAATCAAAGAAGAAATTAAAAAGTACATGGAAACAAGTGTAAATTAAAACACAGTGGTTCAAAACCTTTAGGATACAGCGAAAGTGGCTCCAACAGGGAAGTTTATAGCAATACAGGCCTATTTCAAGAAGCAAGAAAAATCTCAAATAAACAAGCTAACCTTACATCTAAAAGAGCTAGAAAAAGAACAATAAATGAAGGCTAAAGCCAGCAGTAGAAGGGAAATAATAAAGATTAGAGCAGAAATAATTGATATAGAAACTAAACAAACAAACAAAACCCAGTAGAACATATCAATGAAACGAGGAGATACTTCATTGAAAAAACTAACAGGGGCACCTGGGTGGCTCAGTCATTAAGTGTCTGCCTTTGGCTCAGGGCATGATCCCGGGGTCCTGGGATCAAGACCCACATCGGGCTCCTCCGCTGGGAGCCTGCTTCTTCCTCTCCTACTCCCCCTGTTGTGTTCCCTCTCTCACTGGCTGTCTCTCTCTGTCATATGAATAAATATAATCTTAAAAAAAAAGAAAAGAAAAAAATTACAAAATTGATAAACCTCTGGCCAGACTTACCAAAAGGAAAACAGAAAGGATCCAAATAAATAAAATCACAAATGAGAGAGGATAAATAACAACCAACACCACAGAAATTATAAGACAATATTATAAAAGAATATTATAAAAGAATTATGAGAATATTATGAAAAACTATATGCCAAAAAATTGGACAACCTGGAAGAAATGGATAAATTCCTAGAAATATATAAACTACCAAAACTGAAACAAGAAGAAATAGAAAACTTGAACAGATGAATATCCAGCAAAGAAATTGAATCAGTAATTAAAAATATCCCAATAAACAAAAGTCCAGGGCCAGATGGCTTCCCAGGGGAATTTTACCAAATATTTAAAGAAGAGTTAATATCTATTCTTCTCAGAATATTCTAAAAATAGAAATGGAAGGAAAACTTCCAAGCTCATTCTAATGAGACCAGCATTACCTTAATACCAAAACCAATGACTCCACTAAAAAAGAGAACTACAGGCCAGTATCCCTAATGAATATGGATGTAAAAATTGTCAATAAAATACTACCAAATCAAATGCAACAGTACATTAAAGAATCATTCACTATGATCCTGGGATTCCTGGGCTGCAAGGATGACTTGATATTTGCAAATCAATCAATGTGATAGACCACATAAACAAAAGAAAGCATAAGAACCATATGATCCTTTCAATAGATGCAGAAAAAGCATTTGACAAGGTACAGCATCCATTCATGATAAAAACCCTCAACAAAGTAGGTTTAGAGGAACATACCTCTACATGATAAAGGCCATATATGAAAAACCCACAGCCAATACCATCCTCAATTGGAAAAAACTGAGAGCTTTTCACCTACAGTCAGGAAAAAGACAGGGATGTCTATTCTTACCAATGTTATTTAACATAGTACTGGAAGTCTTAGCCTCAGCAATCAGACAACAAGAACAAATGAAAGGCATCCAAATTGGCAAGAAAGAAGTGAAACTTTCACTATTTGCAGATGACATGATATCCTGTATAGAAAACCCAAAAGACTCCACCAAAAAATTGCTAGAACAGATACACAAATTCAGTAAATTCAGAGAATACAAAATCAATGTACAGAAGTCTGTCGCATTTCTATGCACCAATAATGAAGCAGCAGAAAGAGAAATCAAAGAATTGGTCCAATTTACAATTGCACCAACTACCATAAGACACCTAGCAATAAACCTAACCAAAGGGGTAAAAGATCTGTACTCTGAAAATTATAAAACATTGATGAAAGAAATTGAAGATGACACAAAGAAATGGAAAAACAGTCCATGCTTATGGATTGGAAGAACAAATATTTTAAAACCCTATATTACCCAAAGCAATCTGTACATTTAATACAATCTCTGTCAAAATACCACCAGCATTTTTCACAGAACTAGAACAAACAATCCTAAAATTTGTATGCAACTGCAAAAGACCCCTAAAACCCAAAGCAATCTGGCAAAAGAGAAGCAAAGCTGGAGGCACCACAATTCCAGACTTCAAGTAATATTGCAAAGCTTCAGTAATCAAAACAGTATCGCACTGGCACGAAAACAGATGAATGGAACAGAACAGAGAGCCCAGAAATAAACCCACAATTATATTGGCAATTAATGTATGACAAGGATGGCAAGAATATCCAATGGGAAAAAGACAGTCTCTGCAACAAATGGTGCTGGGAAACTGGACAGCTACATGCAAAAGAAACTGGACCACATTCTTATACCATACACAAAAATAAACTCAAAATAGATTAAGGACCTAAATAAGAAACCTAAAACTATAGGGGCGCCTGGGTGGCACAGCGGTTAAGCGTCTGCCTTCGGCTCAGGGAGTGATCCCGGCGTTCTGGGATCGAGCCCCACATCAGGCTCCTCTGCTATGAGCCTGCTTCTTCCTCTCCCAC